>NC_133932.1:29831047-30132889 GCF_031877795.1 Strix aluco | reverse complement strand
CAAGATATTCTAGTAAAGATTCTAAATATAATCTCTAGCATCTTCTTAAGTAGTGGGAAGTGATAATGGAAACAAGGACCCTTGATACCTTTACAGCAGTAAGGGACTGGTAATGTTCTGTAGCATGGAGTAGATGATACAGAAATAGGGAAACCAAATAGGAAAAACTAATTGCAAGTGTAAGAGAAAATGTATCATTTGTTAGGTATGTGGAAGGAAAAAAAAACCCCTAGTAGAAGAAGAAGTAAATGGAGTGGTGACTGAATATGTAGGCTGTAAATGAGGGTACAACAATTCTGAGGTCATAGCAGTGACTGCAGTTAGTATAAAACTGAAACATTGCAAAGCCTACTTTAAATATCAGTACCAATTTGTCTGTGGCAGCAAGAAACACAGCATAGGCTGCAAAACCTAGCCAAGCTGCAGGTTACATGACTCTGTCCTCTGCTCTCAAGACCAGAATCCCGCTAGCATGCGAGCTGGCTATCACAGATTGAGTTGGGTATCTCTAAGCAGTTGCTTTTGTGTCTGCCCCACAGACATAATCTAACTGAGATTTTTTTTTAAAAAATGAGGGCGATGGTGGGTAGAGAGGCTGTCACAGTTGTGGAAGGCAAGTCTAGAGACATGGTAATGCATGAGACAGAACAATCAGTGTTGCAGAGCAGAGGCTGCTCTGTTTTTCCAAACAGCACATAAAAGAAGATACAACCCTACGATCTGACAGAAACATTTTGCTCAGAATAGACTGTGCATGTAATCAGAATGATTTCCACTAGTCTCTTTAAACCTTTTTTTCTTCTCCATGCTATTTTTTCATTGTCCTTTTGTGACTGGGTATGAAATATTCACTTCAATGATAATTAGTGCAGGTTTTTAGTTTTCTCCCTCTTTATTCAATGAAGTCTGCATTGCTTACTCAAATGCACTGACTACATAGACATTGAGACCTCACAGAGACAAATGAGGCTGTTTACTCTTCGTAAAACTACTGTTAAGTCTTCCTAAAGACTTAGGGCTTAGTGTAATAGTTAGATATATTGTTTAGCTTCCATAGATAGTTTATTTTTTTGCCTACAATAATTTAATTATTTTAATATTTCAATAAAAATTAGAAGATGATCCAGGAGACTATAAAGACACTTAAAGCATCGTACTTATAACTATATATTCAGGATGTAAAATATCTGATTCTGAGTCCTGAAAAGGTCTGTGAGCATTGAAGTTTGGTATTAAACACCTATTTGAATGATAAGATTTGCAGACAAATTTGACAAAGAAAGATAAAACTATACCTGCCCAAACATGATAATAAAGTGAAATAAATAAATATAAGTAGCAAAAGCAAAGTTAAGCAACTTAACATTGGGATTGGAAGGAATTACTTGTTCTTCTGTGCTATCTATGGAAAACAAAAATAAAAAAGGATTATAATTAGGAGTAATTATCTTAGTTATCCAACCTGGAACATCTCCATCAGCAGGAGTTTCTGTATTAAGATGTTAAGCCATTTTGTTTCTCTGTTTTTTCCAATTTGTTAGCCATTATTCTTAAACAACTTTAAAGCAGTCATCCATTTGTTTTATTATCCATTGTTTCCATTTCTTCATGTTGTTGTTCTTCAGAGAATTATCCTGTAAAAAAAAAAAAAACTAAGAGAGACCGACTAAGGCCATTGAATTAGTATATTTTTGGAGCATTTTTCCAAAGATTTAACTGTCATTGATAAAACCATGTCTCCATTTACACAGACTGACATTAATCTCTTACCATACCATAATGTTACGAGCTGAATGGATGAACAGCTAGATGAGTTTGGATGGATGGTTGGGTTCAGAGCAGTGGTTAATGGGCTATAGTCTACCCAGAGAAGACTAATAAATGCAGTATCGCAAGAGTCTGTCCTGGGACTTGTCCTGCCTAACATCTTCAGGTAATGGAGTACAATCTCACCAAACTTGTAAATGTTGCCAAATTGAGAGGACCATTTGATATGATTGAAGGCAGGACTGCTATCCAGAGGGATCTAGATGGCTCTAGGAAAGGCCTGACAGGAACCTCATGAAATTCAAAGACACATGCATATTTCTGTCCCTGGAAAGGAGAACCCCTGGCAGCCCTACAGTCTGGGAAGTGATTGGCTGGGAAGCAGCTTTGTAGAAAAGGCCCTGGTTACCTGGGTCAGCAGCAATTTAAACATGAGCAAGCAGCCTACCCTGGCATCAAAGATGGCCAACAGTGTCCTGGGCTGTTGTTAACATGGGCACAACTGTCAGATCAAGAGAAAGGATTATCCCTCTTTAACTGGCACTGGTTCGACTACATGTAGATACTGTGTTCAGTTTTGGATCCCTGGTACAAGACATTGATGAAGTGAAACAAGGTCCAGGGAGGATCACCAAGCCAGCTGGGGGCTGAAGCACTTGCCCTGTGAGAAGGGTTATCAGCCTGGAGAAAAAGCAAGTGCAGGAGAGACTTAGTGGCTGCCTACCTATACCTTTGAGGAGGTCATCGAGAAGATGGAGCCAGTGGTGCATAGAGGCAGACACAACAGGCATAAATTGAACCAAGAGAGGTTCAGTTTCAATATAAGGAGAAACTTTTTTGGCATGAGGGAAAGCTCAGAGAATCTGTACAGGCTGCATCTTTGGAGTCTTTCAAGACCCAGATGGACAAAATCCTGGTCCGATCCCATACCTGACCTTGTTTAGAGCAGGATAGTGGACTAGAGACTTCCAGAGGTCTCTTCCTGGCTTAATTATTTTGGTTTTATGGCATCTTTTTCCCCAAAGAAAATATTACTATTTTTAAAAAAAATATTACAAGAAGTTCTATACTGAAGGTCTTTTTCTTGCAATTATATTAATTCAAGAATGCAAATAGTTTATACTTTTTTTAAAGTTAGTGGAATGGCGTGTTTTTACAAATAAAGTATGATTTTTTTCTTGGCTGTATGCAAACTAAGGAGTTTTGTATTAATATCAATTATAAACTTATATAAAATAACAAAGCAAAATTGAAAACAATGCTGCCACAGTACAGCATATACACAGAATCACAGAATCATCTAGGTTGGAAAAGACCTTGAAGATCACCTAGTCCAACCATTAACCTAACACTGACAGTTCCCAACTACACCATATCCCTAAGCGCTATGTCAACTCGACTCTTAAACACCTCCAGGGATGGGGACTCCACCACCTCCCTGGGCAGCCCATTCCAACACCTAACAACCCCTTCTGTAATTAAATACTTCCTAATATCTAGTCTAAACCTTCCTTGGTACAACTTGAGGCCATTCCCTCTTGTCCTACCGCTTGTTACTTCATTAAAGATATTCATCCCCAGCCCTCTGCAACCTCCTTTCAGGTAGTTGTAGAGCGATGAGGTCTCCCCTCAGCCTCCTCTTCTCCAGACTAAACAACCCCAGTTCCCTCAGCCGCTCCTCGTACCACATGTGCTCCAGAGCCTGCACCAGCTTCGTTGCCCTTCTCTGGACACGCTCGAGTAATTCAATGTCCTTTTTGTAGTGAGAGGCCAAAAACTGAACACAGTAATCAAGGTGTGGCCTCACCAGTGCCGAGTACAGGGGTAAGATCACTTCCCTGTCCCTGCTGGCCACGCTATTTCTGATACAAGCCAGGATGACATTGGCCTTCTTGGCCACCTGGGCACACTGCTGGCTCATGTTCAGCTGGCTGTCAATCAACACCCCCAGGTCCCTCTCTGACTGGCAGCTCTCCAGCCACTCCTCCCCAAGCCTGTAGCGCTGCTGGGGGTTGTTGTGGCCGAAGTGCAGCACCCGGCATTTGGCCTTATTGAAACTCCTACAGCTGGCCTTAGCCCATTGCTCCAGCCTGTCCAGATCTCTCTGCAGAGCCTCCCTACCCTCGAGCAGATCAACACTCCCACCCAACTTGGTGTTGTCTGAAAACTTACTGAGGGTGCACTCGATCCCCTCATCAAGATCATCAATAAAGATGTTAAACAGGAGTGGCCCCAAAACTGAGCCCTGGGGGACACCATTCGTTACTGGCCGCCAACCAGATTTAACTCCATTAACCGCAACTCTTTGGGCCCGGCCATCCATCAGTAACTGTAGTCAGAATGTTTGTATAATGCATAAATCACACAAATACTTCTCATAATTAATTTAGCCTCTTCTCTCCATCTCACTATGATATGGGCAGAACTGATGACATGCAAACAAACATGTTCACAAAAAAGTGAATTTTCATATGTAAGAAGTGGATTTCAAGCACTTTTGTCAGCATACAGCTGAAGCTGAAATTGAGAGGTCTAAATTATATATCTTTCCCACCACAGACAACTGTGTCCTAGTTGCAGTGAAGGACAGCATTCACTTGCAGGGGAGGGAAGATAGTACACTCTCCATTATGAATTGTGAATGGGAATGGTTTAAAGGCTCAGAAACTAGTTTCACTGGAGGCCAATATTACATATCCTCACTTCATTATCTCTTACAGTGCTTCCCTGGTCTGGACCAGTCTGTCTCAAGACTGCTGGACCTAAGTCAGAGAAGAAACCACTTCTCTTTCAATTCATTCCTGATTCCTATTGCTGATTTTTACTTTCTTTCATACTTTTTCCCATGTTGCATACATGTACAGAAGACATCCTGCAAAGACAGTGTCTGTCAAATAATTCTTAAGTGTCATGTCTTCTCTGTCTTCTCCTCTGAGGCTAACTCTCCATTTGTAAGTACGCTGCTTCCTAACCGCTCACACAATCATCACTGAGGCTGGCTTAGTTGTTTCAGAGTTGACAAAAAGACAAAGTCTACAATTACAAGTAAACTAGTTCTCAAAGTGGAAGGAAGGAAGTAAAATTAAAAAGAAATTAAGCTTCTTCTGTCTTTTGTTGAAATTAAGCTTCTTTTGCCTTTTGTTTTTCACAAGGTTTGATGGGTTTTGGTTTTGTTTTTGTTTTAAAGTCATGGCTTTGTTCCAGACTGTTCCTAAATCTTACATGTTGCATTTAAGGTAATGAATTAATTTGGTAAGAGATGAATCCCCTTGCGTTCTAGCCGGTTCTCAGAGATTAGAGGGGATAGGGGCAGCTGGTCTTACCTCTTAATAGGTATGCCAATTATGGCCATAACTACAGGCCTGACACCAGATGCATGAACAGCCCATATGCTGTAGGTCTAGTTGTATTCAAGAGAAGCAGTCAGGTTCACGAATAGTACGGTTCATTCATATGCAACATCTACAGATTCTTTGAGATTGCCTATGATAAATGCACAGACTGCAGGTTGGCTATATAGCACTACACACAAAAAAACCCCGATTGCGATCACACAAACTTAATTCCCAGGTAATCACTTGGCATAGCTGGGGGCCCAAATCTTACCAAAAGGCGAGGATCACAAACCCGTCTATCTGTCCCTCCAGTTTGGTATCAGATTACATACAAGCTCGGGGTAGTATTTATCTAAGTACATATGTTTGAGTGGGTAGGACTGTGGTCAAGTCATGTTTCCTGAGTAATGACACAGCACATTCCTTGGTGCAAGGTGTGTGCTGGTTTTGTGGGCAAAGAAGAATGAGGGATAAGGTCTGCAGACTACTGCAAAACAGTCCTTGAGAGAAGGGGAAGAGGAGGAGATAAATCTGCATAGTCATGTCAAATGTTCCTTGAGAAAAGTGGAAGAATGGGACCGCACCATCTCCACCTCACTTCACATTCCTCCTTGGTGCCACGGCAACACAAATTACTGGATCTCCATCCCGTCCTGTGTTTGTTCTGGGCACCATGTGTTAAGGAATTGTGTGTTTTACAGTTTTTTTGCTGTTTTGCTTTTCCCACACTTCCAACATTACGTCTTTTTACTTTCCAAAGCAATCTAGCAAATGCTCATTTCCTTATTTTATTGTATCACTGAGTTAGTAGTAATAGTATATGAATTTATTCTTATTTGTAGCTCTTGACATCTAAAACAGCCCTTCAATGACTATTCACTTCTTAGGTTCTCAATCCCAATTGAAATCTCTATGGAAAACAGTACCTTTTCAAATCTCTCTCAAATTTGCCCTATTGTTAGATGCTGACTTTAATTCTATAATTACTTCATTTCATTTGCAAACCGTTCTGCCTAAGTTGCTATGAAAGATAAAAATCAAAGCGGTATTATATTAGAAAAAAATGAACAATAATAAAGAATGAAGGAAAATTTTCTCTAAAATTTAAAGGCATAAGTATTGCTCTTTTAGAGCAGACTTCTCCCCAGTTCATGCTTACAGTTGCATTTTGAAACTTAGCAGGTTTAGACATGTCTGAACAGAGGAGATATACTAAAAAAATAAGAATATACGCATATTAAATAGCTCTTAACAGAAAGTGGGGTGTAATCCGTTTATGGCTGAACTGTGGTTTTTTACTTATTTATTTTCAGAAGCATGCTTTTCATGCACTTTTAACAACCTTCTCTTACATTTCTCCTTGTAATGTTTTTTACATAGTTCCTACAAACACACACAGGGCATTTTTTGGACAGTATCCATCATCAGATTCATCATTTATCAACAGCTGAAATGCCAGAAAGTTCACACACTTTAAATATTTTATTTCTTCTTCCCTAGCCTGTTGCAGTCATCCATAAGCTCTTACTTGAGAAGAAATGTATTAATGTATGCAAAGATAAACCACTCTTACATATCAGGTAAATGTTGATACCATCTCCTTGATGAAAATCAGTTTTTAAATACAAATTAGACAATTGTTTTATGCATTGTAGAAACCAGACACTTCCACATTCATAATTTTTAAATTCTGCTACTGTCTGGCATCATTCTGCTAGCTGGAAAAAGAGAAAGGATTTGTTTAAATTTAGTTCAATGTGATTGTTTTTATGATTTTACTCTTTCATTTTAAGAGACTACTTCAGTGAATCACACATACAACAGATCTGCATGTGTACCAGATCTAAAACACTAACCTAAAATTTCAAAGTCATATTTTCATTTTAAAGTCTTATAGTGTAGACTCTTCCACCTCAAGGAGACAATCTCTGTAAAGGCTTTTAAAGTTGTCAAAGTGGTATACACAGAAAGTTACTGCAGGCTACAAATACTCTGCATACAGAGAAAGACACTACCTTGCATATCTCAGTGCTACCTGTAAAGAAAATGAAATTCCCATTAAGAACTGTCTTTCCTGCTATATCGATAACGTTTCTTTGCAAAGATTTGTATTCTGGATTCATGTAAGACAGAGAGGGTATCACTCTTAGGAGACTAGAAAAAAATATACTGTAGTTAAATCACACATGGTTATAATCTTCATTATTTCTGTCATTAACAGCAATCTTGTTTCCATGACTTCAAAACTTGTAATAGTAACAGTTACTTGAATATAAATGCATGTCATATTATGAGAGGCTTCCAAAATACATAGCTGCACTATTTCTCCTAGACTGTATGAAAAATGGGTGATCAACTATTTTGTTTGTCATCTATTTTGGAAAAAGAAAAATTGAAGTTTGCAGTGATGTTCTACACTTTCATAAGTAATGATGTGCTTTTAATTTCTACAGTACTGCAGTGATTGTTGCTGTAATGTCTATGCTGACAGTTTAATTTCTTTTCAAAGTTTTAAAAAATTCCATTATCTCGTTGCCATGCTTCTGCACTTATAACTGCAAATTTAAATGCAAGAAAAGCAATCCAACTTCTCCAGTAATGATTGAATGTCATTGAATGAAATTTCACTAGAATTAAAAATAATTTTTTAAGCATTTCTTAAAATCCCAGTTAGAAAAAAAAGCACAAAAATCCCTGCCCTTAGACAGAGCTCTAAACTGTTTGTGTGAAAGTAGCACTGACCATAAGTCAACAGGGCTCCCCTAAATGGCACCTAAAGGCATGTTGCCCTCAGGCTTATACATTTAGTCAAATAATCTCATTGAGAGGTCTGCTACAGCATTTTTGTAGAACTGCCAGTAGCTGTTAACACAGCAATCTTGACCTTCCAAGTATTTCCTTCACATTAAAGAACCATGTCCAAACATCAGTGGGTGAGTCAGATTACCACTTCTTCACTTGTGTGATGCTGTTAAGCACTACCAGAGTTGTGCCACTGGAGAAACATACTTTTGAGAACAAATTTATTTCAGCCTTGACTAAGTACAACACTGCTTCACTGTATTAAACCAATGAAAAATATAGTTTGGAAACAAATTACCAGAGTCCTTGGAGCTGAAGTGGGAGTGGGGGGGGTGGGGTGGGGGTGGGGTAAGCACTCCAACTTGGCATCTCCAGTTGAGTCAATTGTAAGGTTCTTCAGAGGTTTACAAGCACTCACAGCTCCTCCAAAAAGCAGCAGTTGGTTTTCAATATCTAACTGCATATGCTTTGACCAAAAGCACAGAATGACTTACTGGCAAAACCAGGAATAAACTCCAGTTCTTGATTTACTGCCCCTCGCTTATTTCACTGTGGTTCACTACTCCTTCATAAAAACACCATACAGGCTCATAGCTTTGGCAACAAGTTGTATTTAATTTTGTTGGCCTTCTGTACCTTTGATTATAAATCAGCATTTTTACTCTATTTATAATATATTTTGGGGGGATCTAGGCTTTTCTATTTTTTTCTGACATATTCCTGAATGTGGTATTACTTGGAGAACTGTGTGTCAAAGAAATAACAAAATGCAATACTCACATATTTTTTTCACAACAAATTTGTTCTCTCACAGGGATTCTCAGTAGTAAGAAGGGACCAGATAAGCCATATATCTGCCAAGGAATAAAGATTCTCCCAGAGCACACAGATGACTAAGAACATTACTGAAGACCTGAATTGCAAAATATTAATTTTGTTCAGTTCACAGATCCTGCAAGACCTCCTCTCAGCTAGCTGGAAAAGAAGTTTGATTCTTCTGGTATGCACTTTAGAAAAGAGTACCTGGAGTGGCGATTACATGGCACCTATTACGCAGTACTGTTACATAGTACACTTTTACATAGTGTATCTATGTATAGTTTGAACAAGGAGAGTGCATTTAACTCTCATATAAACTAAACAGGTGATTTTTTTTTTTTCTTTAACTACTAGTGAAGTTCTTTAACTACTAGCAAAGGACAAGTTTTAGTACCAGATGCTGTTGCTTTGAGGAACACAGACAAAAATAAGAACACATTTTGTGAAACACAGAGTAAACAAGCAGACAGCACTTTTAGATTAACGGAATATTAAAATTACAAATTTTAATGTAAGTCAAAGCATTAAAAAAATAAAGGAACTTAATTGATTTTAAATCTAAGTCATTATGCCTTTAGGTTAATTTGCAGTTTACATCTGGAAGTATTATTTTGTCATGCTACTATTTATGGGTTTATAATTACATTTTCCTGGTGCTGGTTTCCTTCTTAGGAAGGCTGCCTACTCTTGCACATAAGGAAGAAAGCAAATTAAACTCGTAAAGCGAAAAAGGAATAGCAATGACTCATAACTTCTAAATGCACAAGATAAGAAGCAGAATTTCTTCTCTAGTCTTAGAGTGTTTCCCAGTTACCATTACAAGATAGAACTTACAATGAATAAGAAGTGATATATTGTGCGATTTTATTTCTTTTACAACATTCATTAAATACTTGAAGTGTGATATGAATCAGAATAATGGGTGAAACTTTCAGCATGTTGCAGTTTTGTCTTCTCCTGTCTTTATTACAAATATAGAATGTGTAACTGATGCATATAAGTCAGAAGTTGAACATTAAAACAAAGTTAACATTTAAGGAAGAAGTTATCCTCTTTTATAATGAGTTCTGTGTTGCTTGGTAGTTTTTCTTCTCGTTTGTTTTTGCATTCCTGTTACACCTTGCTATAGTTTTTTGATACTCCTTATGCTCAGAATATGGAAATTACACATTATGGTTTTACAGTTATGAAGACAAAGATATGCTCATGTACTGTTAGACTTCAGTTTCAATGAAAACTTTTTTTTCTATTACAGAGGTAGAAATGAAATAACTGTCTATGAAATTATATGCACTTAGCTATCTAAATTGCCTACTCTGAACACACTTAAAAAATTATGGGTGATATTTTCTGCTTTCAGAATATAATTTCTAATATATCAGCTTACATAACTCTGCTCCTTCATGCTTTAGTACTCCCTCTCCCTTTCAGCTCCTTGAAGTAGAATCTTTATTGATTTTTAATTAATTACCAAACTACCAGAAAGCTCAATGGATAATCTGAGATGTAAACACTATAATTTGAAATTCTGAATCACATTATGGCCTAGCTTCTGATATCCTTTCTCACATTGAACAACATGTTACCTCCCACATGATCCTAATGACTTCAGTATGACATTTCCAAAAAGCTCCTAAACATACAAGAACGAGATCAGTATCTTGCTGTTTAAAAGAAGCTCTCCATCTTTCTGTATAAGTGGTTTCTCAGTCATACTGAGGTAAAGGCACAAAAAAGAAAAAGAACATTCAGTATATAGGCAACACAGCATTACATGTAAATATTTGACAGCTGCATTCATTCTCAGGGACTGACAAACTCGTTCAAAAGCAAATTTTTTCTTCATGAAACAGTTCATTTTTTTGCCCCTACTAGTTATACAGAAAAAAACTCATCAGAAACCTTTCTTCTGATTAATAGAGAGAATGGGATTCAGGGAGAGATGGACAAACAATCCTGACAGGCTGAGGACCCCTTGTATTGCCCATTGATGTGGTGCCTAACACCACCTGCATTCTCCAGCAAGGAATGGAGTAAAACCAGTTTATACGAACAGTGATACCTGCTTTCTGAGAAAAGCACTTGTAGATAACTTCTGAAGGGCTCTGTCATTTGAAAAGTTGAGAGATATCCTTGCTGATAACCAGTTTATTCCAATTTCCAAGTTATATCACTTCTGATAGAGTTTTCATGTTTGGACTGAAATGACCTTTTAAAGGAAACCAGTGCAGACAACAAAAAAATGTATACATGATGGCAAATATGAAAACGAATTAACCGTGTAATATTTGTTCACTTTTCAAAAGGATAGGAAAGTAATTAAAGTGTAATCCTGTTTAATGACTTCTATTTGACATCATCTGAGATGCAAGGGACAAAATCAGCATTTGATGCAATTTACTTATGGGAAAAACTTCACTGAGTTGAATTCAATGAAGTGAATTTCAACTTCTGCAACTTGATGAATTTTACCTTAAATATTAACGTTTAGATGAGTAAGATTTACACACTAGGAACAAGACAAGACAAGACATGAATAAAGTGACTTAAAGTAAACACAGCATGGAATTATTTCTCATAGAAAATATTTCTCCATTATTTTCTATCATCTGCCACATTATCAGCAATTAAAGACTATTACCTGGCCCTAGTAACTTTCCCCTATATAAGGACTGGGGGGACAGAAAGTATTTATGCCTGCCTGATCAGTGTCAAGTCTTCTGAAGTCTGGGCCTCTTTTATGTGGTTACTTAAATCTTCATTTCTTTCTTTTCTATACCAGGATAATAGATACTTGTCAGTTACTTTTCCATGCATCACTAGGCTTGAATAAAGATACACCATGCCTGGCATAGGGACTTCAATGGGGACATCAAATTCTAATCAGTTCAAAACATTACCCTCCAGTAAGAAGAGGTAGGGGAAAAAATGACACGAAAATAAAATACCTTTAACAGGGACTACAGGACTTCTTTTCCGCTCACCTCAGACTCATCCTTTCCACCATCAAGGCTGCTGGTACACAGGCCTTTAGATTGCTAATCTAACAAATGGTGTTCATCTAGGACCAGTCGAAAATGAAACAGGACAGCAGACCCCATTATTTAGCTCGTATTGTTTGCCCAGCTGTGTTTTGGGGGGTTTTATGTTTTCCTTAAAAAGACTGACAGCAGGTTTTTATCACTATACATTAAAATCAAACATCCATTAGTTAAGACAGCACAGGCTTCTTGTAGAAGAAATACCTTTTGTACCTGTAACAACAAAACCTTACCCTTGGAGCTGCAAGTCCGTTTTGATAAGGGCTATTTCATCTGTACAGCAGTGCTTTCTGTTTCAGTGGGCTTTGGTTGCAAAGGATTTAGATACGTTTAATCTCTTCAACAGATGTATAACTCTTCTAAAGGAAATTACTCTCAACATAAATAAGTCTTCCAAGTGCTTGAAATGCCTTTTCATTTTTGACTATGTCAAGCGCTTCTCTCAATAAAATTTAAGACACATTGAAAAATCTGATTTTTGTTTTCTCTTACTTTCCTTTCATGTACTCACAAGGTTTTTTTATATACTTGGTCACAGAAGCACTGCCTGAAAGTGATGTAACTATCACTTTTTACAGTGGAAATTTACATTTATGCACCCAATTGTGAAACTACTTCTCATTCATTAAAATTGCCTTCTAAATTTTACCTAAAGTTAAGGAAATGTTTAAACAGAGATGCACTTTTCCCTACACAGTAGGAAGGGGTCGCAAATTTTTTCACTCACCATAGATTTTATACTCTAACGCAGATCTGAGATATTATTAGAAGTTTGTTAATCAAATGGCTTCTGTTCAGGATTGACTCAGATCACTGACCTGCACAGGGACTCTCTTACAGTAGTTGTCACGTCCCAGTTTCTCGGGATGAAACCACATATTTGCCAATTCCCAGGTCAGGATTAATGTGAAACACCATCAGGGATCCTTCAATTCACAAAACTCAATTTTTATTCACTTACAACAGATACTGGCATGAAACTTTGTCAGTAAGCCTTGCAAACGCTGCAACAAGCGGTAAACCTCATAACATACACCAACAAACCTCAAACTTTATAACATATGCTGACTAGCGGCAGATCTTGTAACATGCCCCAACAAGCAGCAGACATGCCCCGACAAGCCTTACCTTATATGCAAGGATACAGGGATAGAGAATGAGAGAGCAAAGGAGAGAAAGAAAGACTAAACGAGAGAGAGGCAGGGAGGGAGAAAGACAAAAACGAAGATTTCACCAGTCCTGGTCCCATCGTCGGTCCAGCCAGCCTAGGGGTCCAGTTCCGGAGGGGCACAGCCAACCAGGGCTTTGATCTTGTCCTTTTATAATTCCTTGCTCCTCCTCCAGGTGGGCACTTGGACTCATTGGGATAATTAGGCATTGTGCAGTCTATACTTCTAGAGTTCTCCTTCTATTGGTGCATGCATAGTTTGTACCTTCAGATTCCTCTGGAAATGGGTTGGTGGGCTTGGGGATTGTTGGGGAGTTACTCACCTCTCCTGCAGGTCTGACCGTTGTCTGACCTTTCTTCTTGGTGCGTGCACTGTGAAAACAGTTTCTCTATTGGCTCTTTATGGAGTCACTCAAGATAGGGAAGTTCAGCCCAGAAAAGTGTGGTCCCACCTCCATGGGACCCCCGGACCCTCTCCTATTACGTCTTCCTGCCGTTACCTGCACAGCCCCAACATTTCCATAGAAACTGTTTCTTTTACCAAAGTTCTTTATCGGATGTTTGAGACATTAACTATGGTTTCACTGGACCATCACAGCAGTTCACATGAAATCTGAATAGCCTAGTTTAATACAGAAGCTCCCAACTAGAAGTTGTAGAAGTTTTATCTGAACAAAAATGGCAAGTTTAAGTATTTTTAACATTTTTCATCTTAGCAGATAGGAATGCCAAAGTCTGCATATTCAAAACATGAATGCAATGAAGACACCCTCCAGAACCAGGGCTGTATTTTTACATAATGTTGCCATGCTGATTGATTACCTGGAGTTTACAGGATTGCATACAGGGGCAGATTCAGAAGGGAAAACCCAAAAGAAGGTGAATTCAATTTTTTTTTTTTTTTTTTTTGAAAGCTGTAAATAGAATACTGACAATGAGCATGTGCTGATATTAATGACTACCATAAAATATCACATCTAAACTATGAAACCATTTTGGGACTTAAAAAATGACGATAAATTCAGCAATACAAACCACTGAACAGCTGCAATAGAAGATACTAGAAGGGGAAAAAAAAAGAAAAAAACCTTTATTTTGACAAGAAAAATAAAACTATATGAGAAGTGATCTTGACCCACTACAAGTTAAGAAAACATCAGTCACAGTATTTTACACTTATTATTCTAATAATCCAGGCACTTTTTGAAGTGTCTTCAGTTTATGTAAACAAACAAGGAAAAACAAGACCAAACCAGACCAAGCTTGGGAATCTGCAAGACACCGAAATTGACTTAAATTTTTGTTGATGTTTTTCTAATTTAGTCACATAAATGATACAAAAGACAAGAGTTAATGTTTGCTAATTCTTAATAAAGATGTTTAAAATCTGAGCTGTTAAGGAATGCTCTATTTTAGACACAAGAGAAGGGAAATTTGAAACCATCAACTCGGTGCACCGCAACTCAATTCTAGACACTTCACAATATTAAGTAGTAACATGGAAATTAGATGACTCTTTAGCTCTTACAGTTAGAAGTTTGAATTTTGACATCCCATGTGCTTTGATACCTTATCAACATGGCCCCGTCAATAAGGTCATGGACCGTTACACCATCCCATAAATCAAACATTCAGCTGGATTGAATTATTACAGAGATCTTCTTCCACAGTAGTAATCTTCACATACCAGACAGTAGGAAAGAAAAGAGAAGTAAAGGAGAGCAAGCAGATAATCATACATCGGATAATTGCAAGGCCAGTCATTGAAAACACAAATCCACATAACATAAATGCGATGTTAACAAGTCATTTTCCTCACCCCATGAGTCCCAAGGACTTTAAGAGAGAAGTCAGCTACAATACTTCATCAGGCCAGTCTCTTTGTTGCATCGCTTGGAAAAGATCTCCAGCCTTGTCTGTAACTTTTCTCGTCTTGGCTTGATCTCTTCTTCAATTGAGGTGGATGCATTACGAATCTGTGTTATACAACATTCCCCATCAATTAGATTCAAGATCCCACATAAACCATGTACCTTTAGCAACACATATACAACATTTTCGACACTTGTTGAATCTGGGTATTAAGTTTTTCTAATGTATAGTGTGTCCAACTGGACAAAACATGCATTTGCCACATTATATTTTAGCGTTTCCACAGTAAAATTACAAGTGCTACTTGGGTTCCACCTGTTTTCCCATTCCCAACATTCACTTCTCCATAAGTATAATACATAGTTACTCAGATAAGTATTTTCTATCAGTTCCTAATGCAGGGACATTATAAAACATTTCATCAACTGCAAAACAGATAAATACAAAGAATACTACACCAAACATACAATATGGTGGGTATCTCAAAACAAAACATCCCTTCATATACATGGCATACATATATAGTCAAATTTATATTTCAGAACTTTGTTATAGACAAAAAACCCTACAAAAATGCAACAAGGATCAAGCATACAAGTCCTAGACCAACAAAGAATTTGCTACTCATGCATACAAATTCAAAGGGGTTTTCAATGTCAGAGGTACTTCCCCTACAGTAGGTAAATCTACCAAAACAGGTTGTCTGGGATAGTGGAGCGGGTGATCTTCCCTATCTCCCCTTCCTGGAGGTAGGGAGGGGGGCTCTGGGCAAATTGCAGTCAGCCTAGGGCATCTGTTTACCCCCCAGCTACTATTTACTTTTGTCACCATGTCTGGCTCTCACTGCAGCCATCCTGGTTCATGGGGTTTCAGAGTTTGATTCAGAAGTCCATTAATATGATCCACTATTCCATTTGCTTGATGGCAGTATGGGGTGTGGAAAACCCACTCTATTCCTTTCTATTCCTTTCACCGTATTTTCCCTTAGTAAAGAACAAAACAGGCCTAGTAAGATCAGACAAACGATACACATAATGACCAACTCAACAGCCAAAACATAAGTCTCATGGTCAGCTTCTGACAACCTGCAAAATATTGCAATAAAGACAAACAGTGATTAATAGGATGGGACAATTCACCAGATATGAATTCGGTGATCCTTCCCATGTGCATCAGTGGCTTTCCACACTTGAATGAGCTTTTCCTAGGCCATAGTAGGCATACAGTTTATTAAATCCCAGGGAATCCCTTTTTTGATTCCCTCAGCCTGCAAGAAATTCCCTAAGTGTAAGGGTTGATCCTTAAGAGAGTTGTGCTCTCCTAATCGAGTGCGACATAAGCCACATGCTGAAATAATGGTGTTGCGCAGTTCCCTGATGACAGACCATCCCCTGCTCACTGCCTCTTTAAATAAATCTTTGCTCTCTGAGTAACCTCATAAGCTCTCCCATTTCTCTGCTACCTCTGCTTCCTTGGTAAATACACTCCATACAGTGAGTAACTCCCCCACCTGACCACTTCCCTCCCCTTCTATCACTACTCCATTACTGCCCAATATTTCCACACCTTCTCCTCTCTCCTAGAAGATACATCAGTGAACCATGTTTTTAAGGTGAGGCTCGAAGGGAGGAGCAGGTTTTATGCATGAGGGAGAAGGCTCTTTGTCAAGGTGATCAGAGAGTGGATTTTGTATTTGGAGCACTTTGGGTGTTCCCTCCTCTGTCTGCCATGTGTGGCAATAATGGTCTAATTGGGCACACTACTTCCTCACCGTTTCTCTCTGCTGGACTCCCACAGAAGGGACGGTTCCAGATACCTTAACCCCTTCTCCCCGAGTGGCTTTGGTGAGCTCTTGAGCCAGTGCATAGTAAGCAATTGTCAGCAAGTGCCAATATCTCTGGGGGAGACCTGTAAATGCAAACTGCACACCTTCCCACATGAGAGCAAAAAGATCTCTGTTTGCTTCCTGCAAAGGGACCCCAAAGAACCCTCGCCCAAATCCCAGACCTGGCGGCTAAAGAGCCTGGATGGGTGTTCAGCTGCTGATAATTGACTGCTAATTGCCATTTTTTGTTCGGTTTGCAGACTGGCCACACCAGGGATTTACAAGGTGCCTCTGCAGCAGTTTTTATCATAGGGCACAATACCTCTTTATTTTCCAGATCCTCTAAAGGGTAAAGTGGTTTGGGTTTTGGGGACTCCTGTTCCGCCCTCTTTGCTAGGAAGGAAAAAACAGGATTGCTTTCAGAATCAGAGTCACCAGCTCCGCTCCGATCCTCAGGTGCCTCCTTCAGCACTTCTTCCCTGTAGCGGCCAAAATAACGAATCAGTGTTCTTCTTTCTTTCTGCAGGGCAGGGGCCGTTTATTTTTCCAATAGTACATACTTATGCTCTCGTTAAAGCTTACTTCATAATTAGCAAATCAGCATTTAGACAGCTATCAACCTTTTCTCCTATCAGCATAAGACCACTCTAACACGCGCTGTGCAGACCAATCAACTCCTTGTTCACACGCTGTTCATGCGGCGGTAACTTCTCACAGTTCAGCGTTGCAGCTGTCCCTTGTTTTTCCCTGCCACATTGGCACAACTAGGCAGTTTCTTATCTTTCTCCCAAGGCCTGTTTCTCATCAAAGCGTAGCTGCTTCTAAGGGGCTGCACAGAGCTGACAGGCCGATGTCGACTTACCTCTCTCCCACACTTCCCTATCTTGCTAGTCAAGCAGATCAGTACGAAGTTGGTGATTTGCCTTGCGCTGCATATCTAACAGGGTCTCTTGCCCTTTCCCTTCTAGCCCTTTCTTCCACCAACTGATTTTGCAGTTCCTTCACTAAATCTTGGAGAGATTTTATTTTCTCCCTTAGCAGATTCACGTACACTCCTATACTGTTGGGCTGCCACCAGAGCGACTCCCAGTACTCTACATGCCAATGTCTTTCCTTTTCCCGGTCTCTGTTTTCACTCTTTTGGTAGTACTGTCCTTTCTGACACTGATTTAGGATCTTGCCAACTATTCTGAGCCCATATCATCCCCGGCAGAGTAAGACATGCTTTCAGTTTTTCAGAAATCAGGGAGAAGTCAAGCACCAACATTTTTCAGGCAGTCGTGGCTTGCCAATGCTCAACCCTCTCCCAGTGTATAGCTGAAAGGTCACTTCCCAGTTCTCCCCATCCATGTTTACCAAATGGAGAACTGGTATTCCAACTGAATCCTCCTTGACTCCGGGAATCCTGCCGACTACACCACTTAAATATCAGCTCCCAATTTCTCAGGATGATGACTTAGATTCACTGATTCCCAGGCCAGGATTAAGGTGGGGATTCTTCAATTAACAAAACTTAAATTCTATTTACTCATAACAGATATTGGCACAAAACTTTGTCAGTAAGCCTTGCAACCTCTGCAACCAACAAGCAGGAAGCCTCATAACATACACCAACAAACCTTACAACATACACTGACAAGCAGCAGATCTTATAACATACACCGACAAGCCTTGCCTTATATGCAGGGATACAGGGATAGAGAATGGGAGAGAAAAAGAGGGAAAGAAAGAGTAAAAGACATTGAGAGACAAAGACAAAAAGGAATATTTCACCCAGCCTGGTTCCAGTGTTGGTCCAGCCAACCTAGGGGTCCAGTTCCGGAAGGACACTGTCACAAAAGGCTTTGACTCTTGTCCTTTTATAATTCTTTGTCCCTCCTCCGGGTGGGCACTTGGAGTCATTAGGTTAATTATATGCATCATGTGCAGTCTATGCTTGTCAAATTCTCCTTGCTTTGGCCCATACGTAATTTGTACTTTCAAATTCTTCTGGAAATGGGTCAGTGGGCCTGGGGATCATTGGGGAGTTACTCCCCCCTCCCTGCCGGTCTGACCATTGTCTGACCTTTCCTTTTGGCACATGCGTTATGAAGATGACTCCTCTATTGGCTCTTTATGGAGTCGCTCAAGATAGGGAAGTTCAGCCTCAAAAAAGTGCGGTCCCACCTTCGCAGGACCCCCTCCTCTTGCTGAAGCTCCCTGCCATTACCTACACAGCCCCAGTATTTCCATATAAAACATTTCCTTCACCAAAGTCCTTTATTGGATGTTGGAGACATTGATACAGAGAAATTATTACTTGTTTTAAGACTTATTTACTTATAGAAAACTGCTTAGCAACTTATTTACTTACTTCTAGCAAGTTATAGTATTACTTATAGTACTTTTTAATATTGCTAAGAATCCTGCTTGCCCAGACTGTTGTGTGGAATTTTACCAAGGACTACTGTGTTCATCAAAACAAAGCAGTTTACTGTGAAAATCTACCAAGAACTGCAGTGTTCAGCAAAATATCATGTTTTTGACCTTGAGGAACAGGTGTGCTCTAACTAGTTGGATCTTGGTAATGAGTAAAGATACCCATATACGGATTGTAGAAGTTTCATTGGTTCCCTTAAATAAGATAGGATGAGTAAACCGGCTGAAAAACATTTTTGTTGTTCAAGAAATTGGCTATGAGAATCTGCGCATGCTCCGGGGAAAAAAACAAGGTGAGAAAGACTACGAGCCTTCCTCCCAAAGATCTCCGAAGACGCCCACCAGGAGGCAATGCACAGGTGCAAAGATAACATAAACCGCTGACACCAGCCTTTCGAACTAACCCAGCCTCACTTATGCATATGGATATTTGTGTTATGTAATCCAATGAATCTGTATAACCACACTCTATAAGTTTTTGGTAAAATGTGCTGTGGGGGTGCAAGCTTTGTGGAGAAATCCCCTTGCACCCCAGCGCTGGAGTAAACATACCTGCTTTATAACTCTCTCTGAGTTGCAGAGTCTGTTTTCCGCAAATCAACATTAACTATGGTTTCCTTGGACCATCACAGCCTGCTCTATGAAAAACACTTCCCCATTTTTTTTGAAGAGGCTAATGACTTCTCTGTGTAATCATCTCTCACATATAATACAGCAAGAGAGAACAATGCTTAAAGAATGTTAAACTGACAGAATGCACTACTGAGGACCTTCACATTGCTGACTTTACTTGCTGCATGCCACCCAGCCCATGCACATACAGAAGACCCAGAGCCATTCTAATTAGACAAGCATCACCCTGGTATAGATTTTAGATAAAATGCTAAGTACAGTCCTGACCATTCTCTAGCCAGTAACAAACCACAAACAGCTCTGCAAATCAGAGGATGAATGTGTCCAATTATTCTTTGCTTAGATTATTTTTCTTTTTTAAACAGTGCCTGAGCAGACTGCTGCATACTGAAAGGCACCTCTTAACGCCTAAGCAGGGGCACAGAGACTCACACAGGCAGCTGGAATTGATGAATACCTCTCATTCCATAATAACATTTCCTTAGAAGGTTTATTATACTGAATTATTATACTAACTTAAACTTTCATTCAACAAACCTTACATAAAGCAAACAGCTTAACTTGCTAGGATAGGAGTCTCTCCTACATTAAAAAGACTGTGCAAGTATTCTTAATCCTGGGTAAAACTGTGCTATATTTGGTGTCTTATTTCAGGTCGCATGAACAGGGACAAAGTCAGTTTAGATTTAGATATCTTGAAACACCAGCCAGGAGACATCCATGAAGAATCTGGCCTGTTGGGGTGCATCCCTGGTCTGCTCCTTCTGCCTGCGTGAAGGAGTTGCTGGTGTGGGTGAAACCGACAAGATAAGTTGGAGACTTTCTAGCAAAACTGCCCCAAAGTACTGAGGTCCCCAATGCAGAAGATGTCAAAAAGATTAAGTCACATTCCTGTGGTTTAACACAGAATTGGCTTCTCTCCTTTCAGCCATTGCACAAAGTGACTAAAGGAAAACTCTCAGAGTTTGCCTGAGTGAGATGTGGTCCCTTGCGGGTGTAAGTACACAACATGTCAAACTCTCTCAATTTGCATAGCAATTAGTATACGAGGACAAGCTGTAAAACCAAAGATGAACAAATCTGATATGAAAACAAATTTCATGCTGATGGTTCTCAGGTGTTTTTAGCAGCACTGCCAAATGAGAAATATGATTTGAGAGAAATCTGAGTTTGATTAACCACTGTTTTCCTGCAACTTTACTCTGGCAAAAAAAGGAAGATTTTGACTGTAGTAGCTGCTGCTGTGTAAGCCTAGGCAGAACCAGTATTTTTAAGATGCACTTATCCCTTATAATTTGAAGAGAAACCTGCTAAAACCACATATTTGCCCTTCAATGATACCTCCTAGGCTTATTACACTGCTCACATTAAGCAGAGCACACCATGCAGGATAACTACACAGAGCGATCCAGGCTGTAAGACCATTGTACGAGGAGTTAGTGATTCACAGCACAGTTAACTTGAGCAGGTCCAAGCCCATGCTGTGCTATGCTGTATGGACAGGACAGTCTGGCCTTCTGGCCTTCAGGCTGCAACGTGCTGTGCATATCCCTCAGGCACAGGATAAATTTTGCCAGTTGATTGTAACTGCAGGCAGCTCCCACTTGGTACCAGCTGGTAAAGTACCTGTCTGTCCTTGCCTCCATAGAGAGATGCAGAAACAAGTTCCCATGGGAACATTCTTTTGTTGAATCCTAGAAATGATGAATATTGCTGGTATCCTTGTAAGAAAATCCTTTAACATCTCATAGGAACAAAACAGGGAGACCCTTCCAGGGATGGGGGTGTGCCCCTTCAGTACTGCACAGCTCAGGGGTCCCAGCACCCAAAGGAATGTAGGATTATCTACGCTATTTTTTGTTAGTTCTAATAAATGGCATTTAAAATTGTCCTTCATGGAGCCTGAGTACTTTTCTTACTGGAATCATAACAAACCAAGTCACCCAAACTGAATGTTTACATTCTGTTTTCATTCCTCTCCTCCAATCTTGAGGCAGGGTCAATCTGAGCAAAATGTTTGTTTTCCTTCCTCTGCTATGAACAGAAAAGGATGTTAGGACTGAGATGGCTAACAAAGAAACTTGTGTTCAGAAGAGTCATGAATTTCCACATGAACAATGCCAGCTAATCTGCTATTTAAAATGCATGAATGGTGTGATATCCTGAGACTTTGCAAAAAACAAGATTGTTCACCACATGTAACTGTCATGGCAAGCCACACTTAACTAGAGAAGTGCTATTGCTAATCAGAACAGACAAAAGGAGTCCTTTAATGCAAATTACTGCCCTATCATTCAGTGGGAGATTTGCTATCTGAAAATCTGTGTGATAGAACATTACATAAAAATAACGTGTGAATACTAAAATGGCAAAATGCTTAATATTGTGTAATTTGCACTTAGAGTCATCAGCTTTCTGTTGGGCTGCCTTGTAAGGATTGGTTTTCTGTATAAGTGCTTAGGTACACAAAATGGTGGGGGCAAATACAAGGAAGGAGTCCAGCCAAAAATCCTACAATGAATGGATCATTTCCTACAGATTCCTTAAATTCCTCTCCATTGCAAATGACACCCTTAAGAACACAGTCAAAATCATCATGTTAAAGACAGTCTCTCACAGGCCTGATGGGTTGCTGTATATCAAATGAAAAAAAAAAAAATCCTATTTTTTTCCTCAAAATTTACAGATTTTATTTAACCAGGTAAGTGCTACAGCAAAAGACAACATTATTTTTTTAATGTCTTTGCTTGCTTACTCCTTCTAGATATATTTATGTCCAGACTTGAAGCCAACTCTTGTAGTCAAGCATCAAATATGACATTCTGGTTACTAAAGTTAAGAGAAGCTTTGGTATTCACCTTATAAAAAAGTAAGTGTTGGGCTAAAGCATAAAAAATTGCAAGTGGATTGTAGTATTTGATACTGTGTTTTCTGTTCCACTGCATTTGCACTGGATGAAAGGCTACAAATATAAGCTCAGTTATTTGAAATGTACCTTGCTTTTATTACAAAATGAAAATGACCACTTAGACAATGTACAGAACAGGCTTCATAACATATACCTAAGAAATCAAAAAGAAAACAATTTATTTGTAGTAAGAGTTGTGCATATTCAAGTTTAAATTCTGTATCAGTGTAACTGTATCATTCATTGTCATTAGATTACAGGGTATTCTAGCCATTGTAGGTAGCAGGAATGCAGACAAAAAGACTAAAATCAATGTGCTTTTCAAATAAACGTGAACCAGACATCAACAATTTGATTAAAATTATCCCCCATGAGCAATACTATTATTACTCTGAGAGAAAACATCCTGAAACAGGTTAATAAACATAAACATTTATTTAAATTAATTTCATTCTCTGCTTTTGAAAGTACAATTGATACACGGAAATGATCACCTGCTTTGCAACTTATTTACTTATAGCAACTTATAATGATTTCTTAATATTGCTTAATAATCCTGACTGTTCTGTGGAAACTTACCAAGAGCTACAATGTTCAGCAAAAATAAGAAACATGTCCTTGGAAAGCAGAGGTGTTTTAACAAGTTTAGTCTTTGTAGTGGATAGATAGCCATATATGGATGGTAGAAACTAATATACTGGTGCTTTAGATAAGATAGAATGGGTAAACTGGCTGAAACTACTCTTGTTGTTCAAGAAATTGGCTAAGAGAATCACATGCTCCGAGGAAAAGTACAAGGTGAGAAAGACTACGAGCCTTCCTCCCAAAGACCCCCGAAGACGCCCACCAGGAGGCAATGCACAGGTGCAAAGAGAACATAAATTGCTGACACCAGCCTTTCGAACTAACCCAGCCTCACGTATGCATATGGATATTTGTATTATGTAATCCAATGAATATGTATAACCACACTCTATAGGTTTCTGGTAAAATGTGCTGTTGGTGTGCAACCTTTGTGGAGAAATCCCCTTGCACCCCGGCGCCGGAGTAAACATACCTGCTTTATAACTCTCTCTGAGTTGTAGAGTCTGTTTCCGCAAATCACGATAAAAGCTTCAGTAACAAACATTTTCTTTATTCTCAAGAATATAAACTGAAGGGAAAAAAACCCTGGTTTTCCAGCACTGAAATTGGAAGGTACTGATATAGTAAAAGAAACTAGTTAGAGATGGGAAGAATTTTTTCCTGATTTCAACAAGGAAAATTCACAGCAGGTTAGTAAATTAAAGAGAATTAGGAAGGCAAAGAAGCAATAACATACTTAGAAATGGATTGAAATACATATAATTAAAAATTAACCAAGTGTTTTTATGGTGTACTTAAAACATCATACATTTCTAAAAGGGCTAAAAACCCACAAAACACCGTAAGACAGAATACACTATGAATATTTTATATCAGCAGTGGATGAGTAAGCTGACAATATTTCTAACCATGTTTAATTAAAATCTGCAAACAGTTATAGATGCCCTTCAAAAGATTCCTTTTGACATTATTTACAATTGAATGAAGTCTTCAAGGTTATAAGACAGACAGTAATTCTAAGCAGAGAACAAAAAGGAATAGATTTTGGAATGATGCTTAGCAGCCCCTTGACTGCTGTCCTTGCCTTGAAGAGCGTATAAGTCTAAGAAAAAAACCTGTTTCTCTTTTACACCAGAGAATATTGACACTTATGTTATTTC
Source organism: Strix aluco (assembly GCF_031877795.1). Taxonomy (NCBI): domain Eukaryota; kingdom Metazoa; phylum Chordata; class Aves; order Strigiformes; family Strigidae; genus Strix; species Strix aluco. Next base: position 30,108,556 of record NC_133932.1, on the reverse strand, counting down.
AATTCATAAACAAAGTAATGTAAACAAAAGCAAATTCATGGGAACTACCCAGTACAGCATCCTATCCAACTACTAGAAATCTGTATTACAACTAGGCATTTTGAAGTATCAGTATGACAATATGAGTGGTTAGAGTTCTTGGGAAAGTAAGACATATAATTAAATTAGTATGGGAGGGGGGAGAATATTTCTGTGTATTTTGAACCCCATGTGCATCAGGAGCAGAAGAATTGTCAACACTTCCTTAACTTGTTTAGTTAAAGGATTCAAGTCAGTTATATGAATAAAGACTTTATGGAGTTGGGATTTTAATTTGCACATTTTATCAGAGAATCACAGAGGTTTGCAGGAGGCAGCATCCTCATTTTTACAAGCAGAGAGGCAAGCTATAATGATATAAACTTGGTCACAGTCACAAAGCAATTCAAGGACATCACTAAGATAAGCCCTAGTCTTTCCTTTTCCCCAAGCCACATCACCAGACCACACTGTTTTTTAAGGACAGTTGAAGATAAAACTTACAGAAAATAGTGATAAGTCCACTGATGGATGAGATGCCTTAGAATCTGTCTACAGTTTGCATTTATTAATCAAAAATTGGCTCTATAATTATTGAAAAATGGTTATTTATGAAGTAACTTGTCTGTTCAGTAAGTGAAGGACAAAATGTGAAAAAGGGCAAAATTATTTGAAAATATGGTTTGCCTTATAATACAACTGTTCTTAGAATATCACTAAGAAAGATGGAGTTTAAAAAAACAGCTGTGCTTGTCAAGTCTAGCCAGATACTTACCAGAAGAGAAAAAAAGAAAATCCAAGAAAGCACTTTTCTTCCTACTCTCTCTCTCTCTCTCTCTGCCCTTGGCAATATATCAGCCTGTTAAGTGAAATCTGCTATAAACTAAAAATGAAAAAAACCCCAACAAACACAAACACCAAAAAAAACCCACACCGGAAAGAAATAGGAGAGGAAAGATGGCTGTGCAAGATATTAATGTTCTGAATTAAGAGGTCTAAACTGGCAATCTCAATGGTTTTCAGTTTTTCTGCTCAACAGAAGAGTTTGAGTTGATGGAAAGTGCTGATCAGGAAGCTTCTCATCAGTAAGATGCCACATTATCTCAGGGAAAAGAAGAAACTACTGAGAAGTTAGTGTGAGGTACAGTATTGAGAGAGAACAGCTTGGGGCTAACAAACCTGTCAAAACAGAACAGACAGGTTACACAAGTGAAAAAGCTCATGGATCTGCAGATGAAAGCAAACCCAAAGGAAATTATAGTGCTAAAGCCCAGCAGAACAAGGTGACACAAAGGTTAAACACAAATTTTTGCTTTTACTTATGTCTTAGAGGCAAGAGCAGATGAGAAAGTTTTCACCCCTATTGTGGCTTCTTGTCGAGCAAAAGCACTCAGAATGAGGCTGTTAACATCACCCTTGCTTCTTCTCATGGAACAATGGACCCCATCCTTAAGAACACAAACTCCATTACCCCTAGTATTCCTTAGAGACTGGAGAACTGGATGAAATAGCACCAAAGTAACATAGGCAGATACCTGTATACGAGGAGAAAGTCTCATCTATTAGGCCATTCATCAATCTATCCTTTTTAAGGTGTTATATTTTAAGTAAATAAATATAAATTGTGATGGGAAGAAATAAAGTATGTAAGGGTTATGTCTCTGTTCACCTTTGATGACAGAGACTATTTTTAAATTCCTAATCCAAAATAAACAAGTATACAAGAGAAAGGCTGACAGTAACTTAATGCAGAACTACACAAAAAGCCAAATAGCAAAGACATCCTTTTCTGGGTCATGGAATTTGGTTTCACGTCCTCACCTTCATACAGTTCCTTTTGGTATCTTGTTAAAGGGAACTCATGATAGACATGGAGCCAAGAATTTCTTGGAAACCTATTTAAAATCTTGTCAATAAATATAACTAGAGTAATAATTATCAGTAAAATTTAATACTTCAAAGGAATACAAGAGTGCATAATTAGTAATACCTTTAAAATTGTTATGCAAGAAAATGTAGGAAAACTTACCCCTTTCCTCTGATGTTAAGCCTACCATCCCCAAGCCCGTCTGAATGGCAGGATGAGAATCTGGCGGTGCCTCAGTGAGTCACCAGTGTTCCCAGGTCTCACTGGGAGAGTTGTGATGGTAGCATTGAAGTCTCTTCCTCCTCAGCCCCGGGGTCCAACTGGATTTGTCTTTATAAATTCTCTTTGTATAAATTTTCCCCTTTGTGTACTTTTCCTGGGGTATCCTCAGACCAAAGGGTATCTTCTCATGAAAAACAAGCAAACATAAGAAAAGATCTTAAAAATATATAGAGATTCTATTTGGTGAAGTTATGTGGGGGAAGACAAATTGGTTTTTAGAAGATTTAGAACTCAGAGATGGAAACCAGCCTGTGTATGGAAAGTGTAAGCATCTACTACAGAAAAGTGTGAAATCTATTGCAAATTCAGAAATATGCATGCACACAAATTATTGTTGAATGCAAGAACTTTCCTTTCCTTCTTTCAGGCACGTCAAACACTATAACACTCATTACCTTGATAAACGCTCTTGACGTTTATCCTTTCCCCTAATTATGGCCTTTCTGTCTTTCTCTTCTCTCTGAAGTTTCCATCATTCTGTCTTTCCGCTGAGTCTTCTCCTCCAGCAGGACATATGCAATCCCTTTCTGTGCCTATGCACACCATAATATTCTCAAGTTGCTAGATAATTTCAGCCTGGTTGAATGATAAAGTTTTGTTATGTTTCTACAAAGATTGTGAAAATGGGCAGCCACGTAGGGGAAGGAGGGCACACTGGTCATGGTGCTGAATAACGAGCTCAGGCATTGTTAGAGTCCAGAGAATCACCAAGAAAAGTGACATTGTAAGTGGCTTGATCCCAGAAAAGGCTTTATTCAGAGCTCACAAACTTTGGAACAACAAAAGTAATAAAACTTCATTCACCCTGGTGATGTGAATTACTTCTTTCATCTTATTTCTTTCTGGGAAGCAAGGAGAGACTAAAATATAGCCTTATGTATTGGGAAAGCTGTAATGGTCTTATCTTACTCCACACATATTTTAGTGAGCTGAATTTTGCATTCTGTTTGCCTGCGTTTCCTTTATATAGCACTAAAAACCCTCTGAAAACCATGAAATTAGCAATTTGAAATTGCAGTAAGAATCGTTTAAGTTTTTACCACATCTATTCTCACTGTAATATTTTTCAGGAGACTAAGTTTGCATTGTTCCATTGTCTACTTTCCTTTGAAATCATGGTCACTGAAATTAAGTATCAGAATTTTAATATTCATACAATCTGTGACAGGTGCTTTATTACCTCAACCTTTTCAGTATTCTGAGTGTTGGTTGCCCTGCCTTTCCCTTCCACACAGTTTACAACCTCACTAAACTGTGGAAAGAAAGGAACTGGTCAGCAAGCAAAACCACAAAATATTAAAGCTGAAAGAGAAAAGGTCAAAACTTTCAAAATCCATTGTCCTGTTGTATGTATTTCAGAAATTTTAATAACCTTAAAAAAAATCTATTGAAGGATTTTTTAAAAGGTAGACAGTAGTGAACTGAGCATACTTTGTTCATTTTTCAACTAAAAATAAAAAGAGATGAAAAGTTTCTTTTCCATTGTTCATCAAAATAATGCTCCTTTTCACCCAAGTTACAAATTTTAATTTTCAAACATTTATCATAAAAGCAAAGAAAATGAAAGGTTGGTTTCTCAAACCTGCAAAACAAGGAGAGTACACCAGCAACCCCATCTCTCCACCCCTTTTCTGTAATAGCACATAAATCAGATCAATTTATCAAGTGCATGGGAGATCCAAGTTTCAGCTCTGTCATCTGTTTGAGAAGAATAAAATCTACAGTTTACACAGAACAACCTCTTCCAAAAGAGCACACTCTGATTTCAGAGCAGAGGACAGTCTCAGTCCCCTTTTACTGCAGCTTTCAAGTATTTAAATACTAGTAATTCAAAACCAAAAAGTCACCAAGATGCCTTGTGGAAATGTGGTGTTGGAGACATGTCATGGAAGTGATCCTTGTCCCTGCTCAATAAATAAATAGTTTTTATGTAAACCAGCTTAAATAAGACTGATGCCATTCATCCCACTGAGAAACATCCTACAAGCCTGTAACAATCCCCCTTTTGCACTTCACTGAAGAATTTTCCTGATTTGCTCTGATTTGCTGATTGCCTGAAACTGAGAAAATATTCTGGAAAAGGATCACCAAATGCTAGTTCTCTACCTGTAATGCTTCTTAGGCTCCAACTGAGGGGCATCGTGGAGGCAGGATCAGGGCTGGGGGGACCCCTGCCCTCATCACAGACTGGGGGTGGGGGCAGCACAGACAATGGTGGGCATCACCTGCCTTTTGAGGAAGGCCCTGTGTTTATTCTTTCCATGCTGTTACCCCTTTCCTGCCCCTGCAGCCCAAAATGAATAACAGTCAAATCTGGAAGTAGCTCGGTGTCTGGGGGGCAACTTATTTATTAAAATGAAAGAAAGAGCTAGATTCACAATGGACATCTGAACAGCTACAGGAAAACTCTTGGAAAAATAGTATGTTAAGTTTACTGGAGGTTTAGCCAATGAAAGCAAGAGAAATGTTATTCATCTGCACAATGGCAAAGCATAAAAAAGGAAATCAATTATTCTTTAGATCTTTTTCTTCATTAATTTAAAGGCTAAAAATGACCTAGAGTGTCTGAATCTTCTGACAACTTTCTCTTAAAATGGATATCACTTCGAAGTTGAGTCCCATATCATGGCAAACTGCATTTTGCTAACAGCAAAGAATTGAGTTTGCATTTTCTTTACCCATTTTTCAGCTGCTCAAAAAGACACAGTGTTGTTCAAGAAACACAGGTTCAGCATAACAATAAACTGAAACAAATTGCTCTCTATTATGCAAAATCTTTGCACCAGATACAGTTCAGCTACAGTTACTAATAATAGCACTTATCAACCACAAACACTAAAATAAATATCAAGAAAGTCTGAATTCATCCATGCTTAACCCACCATGACTTGGGGTAACAGTTTTCAACACAGAACAGATGCTTCCATTTTATGTAGCAGCAGGAACTATCCTACAAGTATAACCATCTCTCATAAATCTCATTCATGAGAAAAAAATAAAAGTTCCTTAAATACCTGAATCTGGATAATTTAAGATGGTTATATTTTTTTTTTTCTGAACTTTTAACTTACTATCTTTAAAAATAGTGCACTACATATACCACCTTTGGAATTTTAGCATTTTTTTTCTAATGAACTGTAAAATATTCTGATTTAAGAATATGTTTCATAAAATTAAATTTTAAAAACTCAAACTCTCAATATGAGACCACTAAAATGTATTCTTATATAAGCTAAGTAGGCTAGAACTTGTGTCCCAGACCTGGGATTGAATGAGATTTTCCTTGTTTGGTCACTGCTGCTAATGGTTAAATAATGGATTATTCTGCATATCTTAAATTATGTTATTGCTGCCTCCCTTTAAATAAGGAATTACCATCTGTTTCACCCCATAGTGATCACCTTACAAAGTTCTTCAGAGTAGTCACATTAGCAGCTACAAAATGCAACATGTTACTGAGATACCCCAGGTATCTGTGATACGCTGCAGGAGGTCACACCTGTATCCATGAGATGCTGTACTTGTAGTTCATCCGTCTGCCAGGTAAGAAGAGCTTATCAGCTTTCATACGGAGCTGTATTGTTTTTAGAAGGCAAGAAAACTAGAACTACGTGGGCATATATTAGTCTCCCACAATCCCTATTTTTTTAATGTACAGATGGCTTAAAGTATCCTTTCAATGTATTCAGGGCATAACTAACTGCTGGGTACAGTATACACCTTTTTTTTCTTTTGATTATTCACAAAAATTATATTAAAAATGCATAAATCAATTTTCCTGGAGAAAGTTAACCACCAGAAGTACCTAAGAGGAATGCAAGTTGGGTAGACCAGCCTGCCGAAGAGCAGAAGTGACAGCTAGTTTTGCTGTGGCAACTGTGGAACTTCTCCAGATTGTTCTTTTAGGAAATGTATGAACATAAAGAAAAAAAAAAAAAATTAAAAAAAAGAAGAAAAGCAAGTGGTATTTTCTTTCACAGATTATGCCTGCCAAACACAAAGCAAGTAATGCTTGAATAAAAGTGACATTTATGTACACTAAATGTTTACAAAGTTCTTGATGTGTTCCTTGTGTAATTATCTCTCAACATTGCATTCTGACATGCAGGGAAGGCGAGAGCAGCTGTTCACTTTATAGCCAACTGTTATTTTTGCCTTTATACAGATATATTTATTTTCGACGTTTTTATGTAAGTATACACACACACACATACACACATATACAAACAGAAATGCACATATCTCTACACTTGCAGATAGACACCGATAGCTGGCTAGGAGAGCAAGCCTTCCGTTTGTTTCATGGTCTGCCAGTAAACACTGGAGCTGACACTCTCGGTGAACAGCTGGCCAAGTTGTAATGAAATTAAGAACTGGAAATAGTCAAGTTCAAATTGAGATACTTTCTTCAGAATAAAAAAAACAGGATAAACCTTTGGTTTTATTTTTTTAAAAAATCTATATACTTAATAAACCACATTTGCTGTCTTACTGAGTTTTATATCCTCTTGCAAACCACTCAGGATTCAGCCACTTTACTTGCACAAACAATCCATTTCTCCACATAACATTAATCACTGTGGGAACATTTCACTAATCACCGTGGGGAAGGGTATCAGACATGGTCTACAGCAAACTTGGAATATGACTCTAGATAAGCAAATAAATCTTCATTTTAAAAAGATACCTTATTCATGATTCGCTCCTTAAAATAAGTACTGACTGGTTTCATTATTTTACTCTGATCACTTAGCACCGCTGAGACAACATGAAATACTTGAAATATTTATACCCTGGTTGCAGCTGTCCAGCAGAGAGCCAGTCTGCCCTTTCAGCTGATAAACAGATCCAGATGTAAAGCTGGTAGGGGCAAAGGAACCACAGGCGTTCGATGCCTTCCCCTTTCCCATACCACATATAGAGGACATCCAGGAGAAGAAGAAATGGGGACAGACCATCACATCCCCTATTAAAATCCTCTACCTATATAAAGGATAAGAGTTATACTAAAATAATAGAAGATGATATTTTATCTGTAACAAAACAGACAAAGATATAAAACAGATAAACATAATAGATGTGGGTAAAAGGTAATTATATCAAGCACATTAATTTAGAGAAGTTTCTCTGATCAATTATCATATTTTAATGTAGCAGTAGGTTTGTCTTGTCTGCAAAGCCTGACATGGGAAAGTGTTGGCAGATCCATACCGGCAATTTTAATCAAAGTAATACTGCATCACTATATGAAGGTCAGGAATGGTTGCAATTAAATGCCCTCTCTTTTGGATGAAGCCTGCTTGCATAATTTTCTGGTAATTCAAGCTCCAAGTCAAATCAAAGCTTCGTTTCAAATTTCCAGGCCTTTCCTACTAAGTTCTAAATGATAATCTTACTTTTCTTACTAAGTCCAAATATTGAGTTCATAGGCACTCAGTTGAAGTGCTAGGATTGTCCACATTCATATTAGAACAATATTTGTAGTATTTTCCTGACAATAAGCAATTAGTGTAAACAAAACCAAACACTCCTCCAAATTCAAACAAAACCAAAATATGAAGCGATAATAACAAAATGTAGTGAGCGCTAAGGGGCTTTGAAACAGATGTGATATAAAAGGTAGTCATAAAAATAGGGTTTATCTATGGTTAAGTTTAAAATCTCCTTATCAGCAGGGCTTCTAATGTGCTTAGCAAGACATGCTTTATACTAATATTGCTGTTATACGGAAAAATTTTATTTGGCATCTGTTCGTAAGGGTCATTCAGTAAAATTTTTGAAAAGAAAAACTGAAAATATTTATTCAAAAATAAATATATTCCAAAACAGCTTTAATGACATTTAACCACCCACTTATGTGCAGTCACCCATAACAAGTATATTGTTTCTATATGCTGTAATTACAGTACAAGATAAAGGTCTCATATGTACAACTAACCACTTAGTAAATGATAGGCTATGTTGATAATTACAGACATTGCTGAAATCACAAAATGAAAATCTTTTTCTAAGTTTCCTAATATTCTTCCCTGTAGGCTGTTCTCCTATTATACATGAATTCTATAGAAGCCTTAAGAAATTGTCATAATGCAGAAATATTTGTTTGAATACTTCCTGCTGCCAGCAGCAAACTATAATTTATCACACTCTGGGATACACAGGCTGTCATTAATTCAAATTGCATCCCTAAGTGCTTATTTATTCCATTCTGTAGTCACATGACACAGATCTGGTCTGAATAGCATTAGTAGCATCTTGAAGGATTTACTGATGATACTGAAAGAAAATTATTCCAACTTTTTTGTCTGTAAGTCACTTCTGCACAGGTTTCAAATCATTGCTCAGTTATCAGTGGTAAAGGATATGGAAATACTTTTTACACTTTTGTAATCAATCTCTGCCAGTACGTAAAAAGCAGGAGATTTTAATTGAAGATTTCACTTGCTTCAATAAGCTTCAGATCACAAAGCCCATTCAGAAGATAAAACAAAGCAGCGATGTAATAAGATGGAACCGACTGGAGATACAAGCCAGACTTTGGCAACAAATATTGCTCTGAAGAGAGCTGATGTTGTTAAATGTAATCTGGATTTCCTGAAGTTTTTGAAGTGTCAATCCATCTGAAACTGCGCTGACTGCTGTGTTCCTACGTCTAAGTATAGTAAAGTACCTGAAAACTTTGAAATACCTTTATAGATATGCAAACAGTATGTTTTGTGAACACATATAATGTGTACAGACTACATTCCTTACTCTTTTTCAAATTAATGGCTAAAGTGACTGCAGCTTTTTCCGTGTTGTGCTTAGAAAACTTCTGTACAGCTCTTATCACTGAAACATCTGTAGACACTCTCCCATCACCCTAGCAGAAAAATCTCACAGAGTTTATTCACACGTGCAAGTTTGCCATTTAGGAATAAAATAGAAATGTTAATTGGATGTTGATTTTTATCAAATATTTCCTTACTATATTAGTATTTAGATCCCTAGTAACATCCAGAGGCTGGCTCCTGCTCTGAAGATCTTGAAGTCCTGGTTTTAAGTTCCTCAGACACAAAAAAGACATTAAGTTACATCAGTTATGCATTAATGTATTGTCTTTCTTATTTTCTATGGATGCTATGACTGTCCAAGTTCTGATTCTGAAAATATAGTGCGCAATGTTTTCCTTGGCAACACCTTACCTCAAGATTTTTTAAATTGTTCCCAAAAATAATTGGCAGAACAGCTGGCAAATTCGAATTATTCCAATACTGTTCTATTTGGTCTCAAGGCAGTCAGGCTCTGCATGTTCATGCTCTTCTCCTGAAAGAAATATTGAAATAAGTTCAAAGCTTCAAGCAGGGAAAACCAAACCACCTACAGAATCTTTTTCTGAGGGTTCACAAATTAAAGCAAAGACCACATCTTCATTTCCAAAATGCAGGGAGAGGCCACAAAGGACAAAAACTTTGTGTTACTTCCTAATTTTACTTAAAATGAAGCTAAGTTGAAGATGATGATATTCACAACACCCAAGCTGCATTTTTGTGGTTTGTTTGTTTGTTGTTTGTTTTGTTTTGTTTTGTTTTTTCTATTAGAAGAGTTCATTCAGTAAGAGCAGGGGGTCTTCTGCCATCTCTGAGTTGATATTAGAAGTACTCGCCTTTTTTTCTTGAATAAAAAGGAACAAAGTAATGATGTATCTTTTTTCAGTTCTTCCTTACTGGTGACATTTTTCTTTTCTCCTCCCATATATATGCTAAGTCATTAAAAAAATTATTCAGAATTTCTAGTCCTGATGAACTCTTATTGTGTCTCTAATCACCTCATGTATTCTATTATCTGCCCAATGGCAGAGGAAAAGAAAAAGACAGTTATTCTTCAGGCAGGTGAAGGCTGCCATTTTATTTTTGTACAAAAATAAGGGTGAAATTCCTATATCTTGAAGATGTCAACTAGTCCTTCCTTTTTATAACAATCTGAAAATCTACTCATCCAAAGAGAATTGATGAAAGATTTGACCTGCCTAGGAGATAAATTTCTTTAAACAGTGGTTACTTTAAGAGTATATAATTAGGAGAACTCAAAATGAACATGTGTGTGCTTCCCAATGAATGCTTAACTAAGGGAAACATGCTATCAAACATAATATTAAAAAATATTAAAAAGTGAGGAACAAAAATAAAAGGGAAGATATTTTAAGAACTGAGATGCACAAACCAATGTGATGCACTATTCCAGCAGCTTTAACAGAAGACTCATTATAGTTGGTGTTTTTCTTAAAACTTCAATTCCCTGAGGTTACATGGTAATATAAGAATCTTGGATTAAATTATTTTCTATTCTTCTGGGTTGCAAAGAAATCATTGAATCTAAAGGCTGAAAACCAGAAAGCAGTTACAAAGAGCGTACAATTAATCATTAAAAAATAATCTTATCTAATTTGCAATTTTTTTCTTTTTTCTTCTTTTTTTGAGGACTGTTACATGAGTTTTGAATGCTGGGCGTTGGCAGCTCTGGATTACCGACAAATTAATATTAATGGTTTGTTAACATACATTCTCACAAACATTTAATATTATAGCTATTACTAGTTCATTATTTATTGTGAACTGAGCTGTCTGAGCTCCAAAAAGTGAAATATTATTTGAGGAACTAAATGAATATATTTTCAACCTTGTTAAAACTTTCTCAGAAGTATAAACTCTGGATATTTCACAACTGACTAGGCTGTACATGTGCACAAGAATCGTGGAATTTTGAGGTAAGACAAAAAAGAAGTAGTTCAGCAAATATGTTTCTCTAGGGAACCTATGTGTTAGTTTACAGCCCCACTAACTTCCTCCAACTACTGTCAGAGTGAATGATTGAAAACAAGTAGTACAAAGAGTCTCTCTCTCTCTAATCTATTTATATGAGACACCCATATACAGACAAAGACACATTCACATATGTCCTTCAAAATCATTACACATCTCCATATTGCTGCAAGGCTTTGAATAAACACGGTAAAACTAAAAACCTAGTGGTTCAGTAATAGCTAGTCAAAGAAAAGGAGTAACTGTGGGTAAAATGTTAATAACTCTTTTCCCTTCTATGTTGAATGAATTATTCATTTGTCATTTATTAGCTAACTGTGCATATTTGATGCTTTTTTTAAGATTAATAATTACTTTATGCAGCTTGAAGTATTTACACTGGATTTGTATGACTTTTTTTCCACACTGACAGTTTAAACACTCTATCACATAAAATACAGTCATTACTATTGCCTTGTCTGAGAGAAGGTTGTAAAAACATGTCTCATTAGTTTTATGAGGTCATCTAATTGATGTAAGAGAGTAGCAGAGATTTCATCTGGAAAGCAAGCAGCTCCCTGCAGCTTGGGCAACTGCAGGCAGGCTCCATGACCCAGGAGGAATCTAGCTGCAGCACCCACCAGACAAGCAGGGCACGTTGCACCTGGTCCCCTCTTTGGCATTACTGCCTTTTTATATGCACTCACAAACATTAACTGCAGTGCAGTAGGGGAAAAAAAAGTACTTAAACCTCAGTGCAAGACTGTCACTGAGTTTCACTGAACTGGAAGTGATTGTATATGAATAGATCAATTCTACCTTGTCTCACCAGTAGAAAGGCTATACATAGAATGGAGATATGAAACTTTGCATCAAAATACAAACAGAATTATTCCACACTGATGTTTTTAAACTTGTATTATAGAAGTCTTCTATGTTTCTTACTTACTTGTTGGCACTGGTGAGAAATCATGTCAATGAACACCTACTGAAATAAAATTCTCAGTATATGAACTACATATTGTTTTAAGTGAAATGATCTATATCAAAACAACATTAACTTATCTGTATTTCATCTTTAAATTTCAATCACTGAGGAACATAACACTGCATATAAAATGCATATGAAAAGACAAATTCCTGTTACAGTAGCCTTCAGTTAAACAGAACTCTTAAATAATCAGTTTTGTCTTATGATCCTTGTTGTTCAGACTTTGAGTCTCCAGTCAAATGTATCAGGTACAATGCAATTCTTCCTCTTGGCAGTGCGTTAAAGGAATGGGATTTACCAGGTTAATAATAAAGATGTTTTTCCTATGCTCCCATTAGCTTTGGGCAGTAGCTCTTGTATTATATTACATGATTATTCAATGTCTTTTCCACTTATATTGAGGAATGTGTCAATGAAATATAGGAGCAATCAAATGAATCAATATGGTAGTACAAAATGAAGTCTCTTAAAACTTTCTTATTATGATAATATCAAGTTACATAATTTTATGTGATTTAATAAAAACATCAAAGCAAAGCTTTTCTTTCGTTAAAAGCTATGCAAAACCTAAACAGTTTTTTCTCTATTGACATTTTTCTAAGAATTTTTAACTTAACTCGTCTTAACTCTCACTTTTTTGTGAGAAAAAGTATTTGAAATTAAAGCCATGTAATGTTGGAGAAGTTTTCAAAGATGATGCATATTTGTTAACATCACCATGAAAGAGGAAGGAAAAAAAAAACCCAGTCATATGTTCTTCCATGTAATAATGTTGCTCACAGCAAAGTTATATTACATATCAAAAAGAATGACAGACAACCCTCCTGGCCCTGTTCAATCATTTATTTTTTAAATAGATGTGATCTCCACTTTCTGAAAGAGAAAACTATATTTGTAGTTGTATTTTCATCCTGCTACACAACAATGTGGAATATATAAAACTAGGAGAAATTTTGGTAATGACATAGCTAGGACTAGGAGATAAGCAAGAACTTGAGAGTATACACTATACACGCTAAAGGTCCAAGCCTGTTTTCAGTACAAAATGCCAATATTTCTAATAACCTCAGTGAGAAGCCAGTCAAGTAGTATATTTCAAAAGTGAACAAAACCCAGAATTTACCCTTATCTCTGTCATCTTGCACAGCACTACTGGATTTCCCTGTACTCTTTAGCTAGTGTTATACGGGTAAATACTTCCCGTCAACAGAATTGTTATAATGATTAATACCAACGCCAGAATTCTAGCCCTTTCTAAAGTGATCAGTGTAAGCCACTGACATTTCCAGAGTCTATGTACTTGATAGCTGATTGCATATTTATGAGCATCTTACATGCTTAATGTTACAGTAGAAAAATACAAGAGGCTCTCGAAATATCTTTATTCCTCCTTCAAGTGACATTCATATAGCACTATAAGAAATCTCATAAAAGAAGGAGACTTGGAAGTATGCTCAAAGCTCCTAAAATTAGTTGGACAAGAGCCACAACTACAATTTAAAGGTATCAAAGGGAACAGTCAAGTTTTTACTATTATACGCATCTTACATATCTCACTGAATAAAAGTCATAGTTCCCCTCTTTCTTTTCAGCTAAATTCTGGATGTACAACACAGCAACTCTTCACATACCTTGAACTTTCCATTTTTTTTAAATCAGGACCACCAGAACAACATATAAACATTAAAATGTGTATGGGGAAGTTTCAGTCATGATCAGAAAAGCAATTCTTTCTGGCACAAAATGGACTTGCAAACTGAGAAGGGTAGAGACGAAGATGATACTGCTGGTTAGGCAGTGGCCACATATTGTAAATTCTCAGGTTTCAGTGCATATGGAGGAAAGGATAGGCTGGATCATTACCACAAAGCTGTATTTCTCTGTTCTTATGCATACAGTTCTAGGCAGTACTCAAAACCAGAATGAATAATGCTAGAGAATAGTAATGCAGTCAGGAGCATTGTTTTTCCTGCAGACCACTGTCTGTGTTAGCAAACTCCCCTTCAGAAGTAGGACACAACATTTAGTTCAGTAAAGGAGCTCAATCTGTTCTCACAGGCAGTATTTAATAATTTTTTTTTTTTTTTTTTTTAAATCTTGTGTCATAATTCCATTTGTTTAGTTCTTCTTTAGGAAATAGCCAACATTCTAAGCTATAACAGTGCGAAGGGGAGTGAACAAGAGGCAGAACCAAAACTAATGATACAAATAGCAGTGTTTTTCTAATTTAAAGCAGAACACAATCAGTACCTTTGAATTAAATTCTGCACTGGTAACAAAGATACCAATATCAATGGCAGTACAACTGGAATCAGTGTGATTCACTGAGTAGATGGTTTTTGCTTTTTTTTTTTTTTTTAATGCTAAAACAACTGAAAAAAAAATACTTATGGATTTCTGTAACCAGGGACAAGCAGGCATAATTGCTCCTGAGGACTGTTCTTGCTCTGCTAATGGGCTTTTAGACGAAGTGATGGTACCTGTTATATCTATATTTGTTATTGTAGGACAAATCTCCAGAGCAAATATGGTTCAAAATACATTACAAAATATGGTAGGACTTCAACCTATGTGTGATATAGAGCTGTTAGATGGTTCTCATTACTGTAACATCTGCCATCACATAACCCACAGGTATATTTGTTGTCCTCTGGTAGCAAGATGAAGATAGTGTCTCTTGTGCGTATGGAAGAAATAAAAACACAAAAGATAAAGAACCTGTTCAGGTAGGTCTGCAGAAAAGTAGGAGACTGAAACAAGTTTTATGACATCTAGACTTTTCACAGAAAAAGCCTTCCTCTCCCCATAGAAGGGGGGCAGAGTTAGTACCGCCTGCTTACACAGAGATATCTGTGAAACAGAGAAACAAAAGGATTTTCCCTCCAGAATTCAAGCTTTGGGAGATAGATAAACTGAGGTGTTTGCCCTTCAACAGCCAGTGAAAACTGGTCTGAAATTAAGATTAGACATGTGCAGATATGTATCATCAGTTTACACAGGTGTACAGTATTTCAAGAGTCATGTAACTCAGACACTAATGAAAATTCAGCATAGAGGTGACAAGAGCAAGAACTAAACTGTCTGAAATTGGTGCTTTCAGAGGTGATGGCTACATTGAACTGACTGGCAAGGGGGCACAAGAACATTAAGCTGTGATGTACGCCATAATAATTGCTCTTTAAACCTTTCTTGGTGACATACAAAGTTATGGTGCATCCTTATGTTAATTTCACCTGAGGGGCAGTAATGAACTCCAGCAATGCCCAGGACCACACCTAGAGACTTCATGTCTATCCAGTTGAGAGCCAGGCTTTGAGGGAAGTCCTGGACCAGTCTGCAAAACTCACATATGTATCACAAAGACAACAAAGGTTCAGCTTACTCATGAGGATACTAGTCTGTGTAGAAATTAATCAGCCATTTTCATGTAGTTAATTATGCCTTATAGACAACAGCCACATCTTACTCAGTTCATACAATTAAATATTTACGATATCCTAAGGTCTGTTTGTGTTTTAAGTTATTCTTCACTTATGCCTTCTTCTTTATTTCCCACCACGGTCCTTTTTTCAATAGTGTAGTAAATTGAAAATCACAATAGCCATAATTGAGTTAGTATTATTCAACCGATTTTTTATACACCCACATCAATTGGAAATCTTCAGGAGTTCACCGCTGCTGCCCAGCCAATAACAAAGCTTTTGCATCCACTACTGTTTCTGTAATGGGATTGAAATTATTTCTAATATCCTCCTACCAAAATGCTCACGCCATCCTTTAATTATACTCCAATCTTCTTGTATTTCCACCCCTCCACAATAGTCCCTCACATAATGGTTTATATTCATCCTCGTACCCTGTGTTCTGCCTCTACTGTTCCATTTTATTTTGAATACAGAATTGTAAAGACCTTAATTTCCATCTCTTAAATTCAAGCATAAGATTTTCCTCTAAAAAAGTACTTGTTAACTTCTGATGCTTTTAAGTCCCCGGAACCTAGTCATTTGCAGTCTTAAGCCTGATAAAACAACTCCACAGTGTTTGGAGATATCTAAAAACTTTCAGTGAAGGGCAATTCCTTGACAAACTACTTCAAAAAAATTCTACTGTCAGAATGTACAAGAGTTGAATACACATTTAATGTTACTGGGAGAAAGAAAAAATCCCTAACCAACCCAAAACCAAAAAAGACATCAAACCCAGAAGGAATATAAATCACTTACTTTCATCCAAAAAGTGTTATTACCAACCAATATATATTTTTGTAGTTCCCACATGTTCACAGGACACAGGTTTTTACTTCTCATTCCTGTATTAATTTTTAATCAGAAACATCTATTATTTTGGGGAAAAAATGTTTTAAAAACTGTTTTTAAAAAGAATCACAATTCTGTGATTCTTGAATTGCTTGCAAACATTTAACATATAAGGGTATAGATGACAGCAGCTCTAGGTTAAATTCATCAGTGCAGATCGTTCTGGTGCATAAATATGCAGCTGAGCTAGAGGAAATATAGGTTAATATTTTTATTTCTTCACACTAATAGCTTGGCTTGCTTTCATTTTCAAATGAAAATATATTTGAAATTATTTTTCGAAAGTAATTGGACAGAACTGGGAAACGTTAACAGATTCTAAGACAGTAGTGCATAAATGAAGGAAGCTTTCCTTTGTTTCAATATTCAGTAAAAATACTAAATAGAGCAGGTTCTTACAGAAGAATGAAGGCAGAACATGTATGTGGATGTGTGAATGTGGACGTTCACTACTTTAAATGAAGGCCTGAAAAAGTAGTTGAGAATTTTTCCACTAATTTTTAGACCTCTAGGTGTATTGTTAATATAAAAGTCTTTTGCACCATTTAAACTAAATGAATATGAAATGCTTTCACATAATTACTCATTGCTAGGAACAATAACATTCATCTTACATCCATCGGAGTTCTTTACAGCGGACTCCAAAAAATTAATGGAATAGACGTCACTTGGCATTACTGCCTTAAATTAAAGTCACTGTGTGACACAGATTACATTTAAAGCCTACTTCTTAAGCTATTTATATGCCCCTACACCCTGCCAGCTGTCTAGGAAACACACTTTTCTGTGAGAACAGAGCAAATGATTACTCTTTTGCTGTGATGACTCAAAAATTTTTCAATATATTTTTTTCCCCTAAGAGCACATCCTTTATGTTTACCTTACCTACCTTACTTCAGATTTGCTGAAATCTGAACTCTTGGGTTACTAATGGAAAATGCTGCATAAAGGCACCAACCACAGTCAAATTCAAATATTTTACATTGCAATCCAACAGCCAAGACAAGACACAATGAATTAATCCCCTACATCATAAGATACAGAGGATAAAATTGTCAGCCCAGTCCCTTTGACATTGATGGGATTGCAGGAGTTAAACTGTCTATAGGCTGCATTCTCTGTGGCACTCACTCCACTTAAGTGCCAATTATAGGATTTCAGAGGACCAGTTGCCTCTGGTTTGGGTGTGTTTTGTGGGTTTTTTTTTAAACAAACAAACAACAAAAGACAAGAATAATCAAACAAAACCCACAAAACCCTTTCCCCCAGGGATAGCATTTCTTCCAACGCATTCATTCTCACTCACTTTGACTCCTTCAGATTTAGCGTTATTGTGGGAAGTATTCCTGATTCTTGACCACACAATGCAGTTTATAGCTTTGAAAAAAATCACTGCACAAATTCCTACCAGAAATCGCATACAGCTCTGAAAACTTATTATCCTTGAAGCCTCATCCTTGTAGATCCTATGTTTCCTTCAGCCCTGAACAGATGGAAGTCTATTTTGACACCTTCATAGTCTCCAAGGGCCTTATTTGATGCCATTCTTCTGAGTCAAACCTTTCTACCCACAAAAACCTCCAGTAACAGGCATAGACAGACAGTTGTCACCTAGTTTGGTATTAGTTCCCACCACCTCTCAGCACTGCCTTGACAGAATGTTACCCTTCTCCAATCTCCTGCTGGTGTTCTTGCTCAGTTACTGACAGCACACTCCCAACAGCATTCCTCCTGAGGCTACACAAAATCTGCCTACAATCCTGGAATCCTTCAAAGCATTCAGACTTGTGATTTTCCTGGGTGATATCCTAACATACTCAGCTGTACTGTGTTGTGCTTCACAGAGCAGAACTGGATGTGAGAGCAGTCACAATCCAGGCTTCAAGTATGCCCAACCTGCAAAGAAGAATTTTCAGCTGGCCATATGCCTTTGGCACAGACAAGCACAGGCAGGTTCAGAGCAGATATTCATTCTGTAGAATATTCAAAATCCAAAGACATAAATTCTATTCAATATTTTCAGGATATTCTCTAAAGCTGTTTTTTTTTCTTGCAAACCTATCTGAAGAGATCTGCATATGTTGAACATCTCACTGCCTCAGATGAACAGAAGAAAGATTACTGAAGAAGCTTCACATTAATGCCTACAGTCATTTAATTAATTTACAAAGTAATCCACTGGGAACCTGCTGGAGACCTTCAGAAGAACATCAATTTGTTTATCTCGTCTCCTGATGCCATGTATACAAATGGGCACAGCTTCTGGCTAGTCCTTTGAAGAAAGATGTCACTCTTAAAAGAAATTTCATATTTCAAACATATTTATATTGTGTGAAAAACTATCTGTCACACTATATCAGTTGTCCACTGACTGTTTATCCACATAAGAATGTTTTCCAACTAAGATGTTTCATATAGTCTAGACAGAAAGGTATATAGATTTCTTTCAGTAGCATCCCTCTTCACAACGAGACTGCAAATATTTAAAAGCAAGGGTGACTTCTGGCAGCATAACTGGTGGGTAATTAATACCTACTGGAATTTAATTCAAACAGGATTAACTAAGTACATCTTTTTTTTTTCAGTTATTATTAATACATGACCTATTTGATCCATTGGAGGACCTTACTGTAAACCATGTGTGAACATCTGTTCCTTTTTGAAATAAATGTATCTATGCAGGTTGAAGACAAGCTTATGCAATTCTATATGTACTTTGAAGTTTTAGAAGGGGCTTATTTGCAGCAAAAAGACACATTAATGTTACATAAAAGGTTTTTGTACATATGTGGAGGTGGCTGGAAGATAAAAAGCATAGTCTATTCTGCACAGTCTTCATAAGAAAATCAACCACTGTAGTAGACAAATATGCTAGTGGAAACAACTTCATGTAATAGTTCATTTTTCAGTCCATGTGATTTTTAGTGTGACAAATTAACATAGATTCAAGACAGTTAAATTTGCTCATGTAGACTATCTGAAAATAATCAATATAATTAAAATATTTATTAGGAAATATCCCCTCACTAGTTTTTTCAGGAACACTTACATGAAAAATTCCATGTCAGAAGAACTGCAGATAACAGTCTT
The DNA here is from genome assembly GCF_031877795.1 of Strix aluco. NCBI lineage: Eukaryota > Metazoa > Chordata > Aves > Strigiformes > Strigidae > Strix > Strix aluco. Next base: position 30,089,212 of record NC_133932.1, on the reverse strand, counting down.
AACCGGTAAATCAGGTGGAGGTGGAGAGATTATTTCACTATTACATGCAACCCTCTCCATTGTCTCCCAGGATCCTGAGCTAAAGTCATCAATATGTCTGTGCTGTCTGCTCCTCCAGAAAATTACTCTCTCTCCTTTTCTTTACTACCTGAATAAGACTTTTCCCTGAAGAACTAAAATGCTCAAATTGGAAAATGCAAAATTGTTTAGGAAGATGTTGTCCACTTCCACAAGTATTATTTCTCCAATTTCTGTTCCCAAACATTATGCATTGGGCCAAGACAGACATCATGACTAGTATCCCAATTAAAGATTAATAAATAAAATAAACCCTTCCTTTGAGGGGGATTTCAGACAAAGTGCTCCAATCATCATTTAAATCTGGAGAATATCATAACATTTTGACTTGTTATCTAAATTATGATATTAATTTACTAATAACTAAAAAAAAAGCACCTACTTTAAAGTGTCTGCTCTAAGACAGTAAAAAGCAAAAGTTTCTAGAAGGTTTCTTTATAATGTCAGGACATGAGGTTACAAAAAGAGCTGGAAAATGGCATTTGCAAACAGTGCCTTATGAAGTTTTTAACAGAGGAGTCACTAGAAGACAGAGAATTCTGTTTTTAGCTATTTGCCAAGAGCTGCCTGCAGACAAACATATGAGGAATATGGAAAATTAACGTAATTTCCCAGGAAGTAAGAGTATGGCTGAGGTTCCCAGATGTGACAAGGATCTGAGTCCCATGGTAATATGTAGTAAGAAGAATAAACTGTATTGAAGATGCAAAACACTGGCGATGGAGGCAAAGAAGGTGCCTGTGTCACTGTCAGCTGCAAAGTATCTCTTGGTAAGAAGAAGGAAGATACTTTAAAGTCACAGTAAAAGAAAGGAGTATGAAGTCTGCTTCACAGAGAAATCCAAATTTCAGTTCATTTGATTCATTCATTCAGTTACCTTTGCCTTAATCACACACTCCACCTGAACCAGACATGACAAAGCCAACTTATGAGAACCAATCTGACACCAAGCAAACTAATAAAACAGTTGTCCTTCTTCTCACAGGTGTGGAGGAAGGAGGAACAGGATCACGTAGTGAACAGGACTGCTCCTCTGCTCACCCAGAGAAATTCTGCTGTGCCACTTGCTTGTACTTTTACTACGTTGTAACAGCATCTAGATCAGCAAGTAGGTCCATTTAAGTGGCTTGTGACTGTAGGACAAAAGAAGCTACATACTTTTTTCTTAATACCTTAATAACTCTATCCCAATATACCACAGATATGTAAGCCAAGCTATAGTTTCAAATCTATGTATTATTTGGTTAAGGTTTAATGGTAGATTCCTCTTTAATACACTTTAGATTTTAGTATCACTTTCTCCTCCACATATTATTACAACATAATAATTCATGTAGAGGTATGCTATTAAGCTATGGAAACCACACATTTATTCCAACATCTACAAAAAAATGCAGGGGAATTTAAAAGCATAATTTGGGTCTGAAACACTGATTTTCAAGTGATAGCCTCCTAAATCACTGCCCATGGCCTTTCTATATTCACTAATAACAGTTCACATTATTACAGATGTAACTAAAATGGTAATCAAAAAATAATTCACTTCTGTCCTTGACATCTTCTCATGATACAATTTATAGAGGACTGGATTAAGAAATATGCTACAGAACACTGCATAGAAAAAAGAAAAAAAAAATTCATTATAGTCCCACTGCAGATGGTCACAAAAAGACTGTTGTGCTGGGTCTGCAACACATGGGACATGGAAAAGAATTTTTTTAATGGCCTGAAACGAGAGTTATAACCCATGAAGAAACCAGCTACTGTACAAGGACAATGAAAAAACAAACTTAGTTCTTTTGTCCTTCATGGAGAGTAATAACTACAGGATAATTCCACCTTTAAACACCTATTTTCTAGATGTTTAGCACTTTCTCTACCCCTCCCCCCATCTTCATTAAGATCATGATTATAGAATAATTATCATACATAAAAATCCTTCACAAACACTTCCTCCAGAAACAGCTCCAAATCATTGCCCATGAATTGCCACCCCTTTGTCTTACAGCAGGTTACTCCAGACTTTAAAGAAACTTCAAATAGTTTACTTTCTTTTCTATTTAACAGCTTTTTTTCCTTCTTTTCTCATAATGAATACACTGTTGAGCATCATCCATATCCTAAAGAAGTGCTTATCTATGAATTAGCCCAGAAAAAGATAGATAAGCACAAAAACACATGTTGTTAAGTGGTATTTGTGTGATAAATTAAGGTCCTTTCAGAGCTGTGGCTTGAATTAAGACAAAGTTATTCCTGATACAAAAGAAAAACCACCACCACCATCACCACCAGAGTGCAGAAAGGCAGGACACCAAGACAGGGAGAGGAGTGGAGCAACATTCACTTTCCTGAATGCTCCAACTCAATGCCTCTCTGCAGCCCAGGCAATGCTGGGGACTTGGTTCCGCCATTTTCTTTAAAGTCAACATTGGGTTTCACTCATACAAGCGGATCTGCATCTAAATGGATCTGAGAAAAAGTAATTTTTAAAATACAGGACATTTATTTCTTACCTCTGTCTTCCTGCACCTGCTCTGGGTATTTCTGATATCTAAGCATCTGAGCATTTCACAGCACCTCCACACAGTACCACTCCCTTCTCTCTTCTCCAGTGACCTCAATTAAAACCCAGAAGAACAGGAGTCAGTTGTGAGCAGAGGCATGTGGTAAGGGATGACAGAGACTCCAGCAAAGCCCATAAGAAAGATACAGCTGTTTCCATTTACCATCAAGGTAAGTAAACCCCTCCAAAATATGCTTCCATATTCCCTTTAAAGGACAGAGGATTTGACAAAATGCTATGATGCCTATAGTTTTATTATACCTACTGAGGATATGCCAAGTTACTCACTGTTCTAACTGTCACAGACAATTTGTTGGACAACTGATTGCAGATTACTTTGGTAAAATTTTGTCTCTCAAAGCAATTCTACAAGAGGAACACAGACCCGAAACTGGGAGACTAAAAACGTAAGAATGGATGGTCCCATCACAAAGACAGTCTAGGAAAAATACTTCAGAATAATGACCGCAAAGTGCCGACTTATTTGTTCACTTCTGCAGTGAAAATTGCAAACAATTTCAGAAGTGAGCAGTACGAAATGTTCAAGCAGTATTAAAAAATGCAAATAAAAGACATTGTTGAAAGTATTCTCTAAAGAGTCAAAAAGGTAGATAGAAAAATACAGATGAGTCCTGGGAAATATTATAAAAGTTAATTGAAGTTGCAGAGTGATAGTTGCATATACCTGTATTCTCCATAGTAAGAAAAGAAAGTATAACTTTTTAGCAGCTGTGAAACTGGAATTCATGTTTTAAGCATTCACTGAAAATACAGATAAACTTTTAGCTAACAATCCCTATGGGCTTCTTCCATGTTAAAAGGATAGATAACAGCTTCCATTAATGCAGTAAATAATCAACTGTTAAGATACTAAAGTGAATAAAATAGAATTAGTTCAATAAAGCCCTGTAAGTAAAGAAATGAAGTTTATGGTAACCTATTATATTGTGAATATGGAGAGAATTCTACTGAGAGGGTTCAAGCTCTCTAAGCAAAAAAGTTTTCTTGACAGAAATCCTTGATTAATTTCTGAAAGTGAGCTACTTTGGATTAGTCTAGGATATTCAACAGATACTGAAAATGTCAATTTACCCAAGTGAAATCCCTTCAAGAACTCTATACATTCAACTAAACTATCAAGCAGGTTTCTGAGATCAGGTGGAACTTTCAGGAGAAGACAAAGTATTAAACCACAAACAGCTGATCTGTTCTTACTGGGGAGATGAGAGGGACAAGTTTTACCTAAGGACTTTTGAAGTGCTAAGGCTTGGACAACAGGCCCAAGCCAGAGTTGACCTATAGATGAATCCTGTATATTTTATAACTGATAACCATTGTACTAGTAGGTATTATACTAAGTTATAACAAACCACCTATTCTGATGTAAAAGGTGGCAGTATTGAAGCCTGAGCAACAGGCCCTACACCGAAACTGCTAACTCGGTATGAAGTCATTAGTGAAATATGTATAGAAGATGTAGCTTAAACATCATAAAATATGTCTATCCTGAATATATCCTTATCTTTCTTTGTGTGTGGGCAAGATAACAGGGCCACAGAGACAGCTGTCTGGCCTTGTGACCTGATGTGTGACCTTGTTCATAATCCAATTAGATAAGCAGGGAAACTCCCTCAGCTTCTCCCTTGAGCCCTGGCCAGGCTCTGGGGGAATCTAATGTGAGATTGAAACCAGATATTTCTGCTTAAAACAAAGGTGCCAGCTATTCTGGCTTGCTGATTTTTGGGTATATAAGGCTGGACCCACTCACAGCAACTTTGGATGCCTCACCTATGGGTGGACGCACTGCGTAGGATTTCCCACTTGCCGGGACAGGCTCTCCAAATCCTCGCTGTAACCAGGGCTCCCCAGCGTCTGTGGATCTGGATGATGTTAAAATATGCAAGTGGTGATGTATCTTTCTTAATCACTATTGTCTCTCTCAGGTAGCAATGATTTGATGCATTACCCTGTATTTTCCTATTTGTTTAAGTGCACTATTCTGTCTTTTCTTACTGTATGTTTTCTCTATTATTCTGTTATATTATTTAGTTATTTCCAGTAAAATACACCTACTCATTTCACTCTGGTGTCTGAGTTTAATTGCTATCCTAATCAGCAAAACAACTTTGAATTTAGGTCTCCCAATCCAAGGAAGTCTCTGAGCAACTGTCTACATTGCTGAGGTGATACACTTTTATCTAATAAACATTTAATTTTACACAGAGATGAATCTAAACATATCATTTGAGCTCACTGCTTATACACATCTGGCCACCACACTCTGAAAGAGGTACATGGGAGTGCCTTTGGTCCCCATTACACTCTACCAGAGTCAGGCTCATGGGCAAGACACCAGCTTTGATTGCACCATTAGCTCAAAGGGAAGACTCAGTGTACTGCATACTAAGAAGTAATGTGATCATGTTAGAAAAGCAATGATGCTATCGCCACAGAACAATTTTGTTTGTATAAACTCTCTGACTCCCAATAAATAATTACCTGGAAAAAGAATCAGCAAAGGATTTTTCCTCTGGGAAAGTAAATATATATGCTATATAGAGAGTTATCATATAGAACTACTCACATTTTAGAAAGAAACACTACATTTAGTTTGTATTCCAGTACAAGAAAAAATGCCATGACATATTTGGACCACAGCACATCATCATTTCCTCAGCCTGAAGATGAACATGAGCTAAAATATGGTCTCTTTGAATCTGTGGTAGCTGAGATCCATTTCCAAAATGGATTAAGAAATTACTATATAGAAAAGGAATGGAGAATGACCATTGTCATGACTGTTCTTCAGGAATGATATTCAGAAAATAGGTTTATCTATTTCAGCTGCACATACAGTAAATGCCCATTTTCTAGTTTGCTTCCCCTTATGCCAATGATATTTTTACTCTCCGGCATTCAAACGTGTCTGAAATGATGATTTCTCAAGCACAAGAAGAAACATAAAATCTTGTTGCCTTATTTGTTGGCAATAGCTGTATTCATTACTGTCTACCCAGACATTTCAATAGTCTACTGTATAATGTTTTGTTAGGATAGAAGCTGTGAGAGATGAGCTGTTACTGAAATGCCCATCATTACAAAAATAACCATCCTTTTTATGGAACCTAATTCATTTACATGTATTGATCCATTAAAATGAATGTTAGAAAGTATTATATTGTTATGACAGAGACAATAAGGCATATTCCTCTTAACAGAGTCCAAATCTTTCTTAACAAGCCATCTTTGTTATCCTTGTCCTTCAATTTCACACTCAAACAGATGGTCTATTAGACTCAGCTGTTTTCTGCACCGTTCTTTAGGAGCATAAACAGAAAATGTATTGGGATAGAAGTGATGTTTGCAAATGCCTTCTATACAAGAATAGAGAGCATAAGCCTATTCCAATGCTAATAAAAATATAAATGCAGAAATATTAGATGTGTTTGTATTGGAACAGAAATAAAACGCAAGTATGGTAGGCCCATGTTGTGGTTTGAGCCCAGAGGGCAACTGAGCACTACACAGCTGCTTGCTCCCTCTTTCCCCCTCTGGGATGGGGAGGAGAAAATACAAAAAAAGGCTTGGGGATCCAGACAAGGAGAGGGAGGAATTACTCACCAGTTATGGTCACAGGCAAAAGACAGACTAGGTTTGCAAAGAAAAAGAACATCAATTTAATTTAAACACCACCACCGCTTACTCTCCATTCAGAGTAGGACAGTAATAAACATAACATCTTAAAAACACCTTTCCTCCACCCCTCCCTTCTTCCCAGGCTCATCTTTCCTCCTGATTTCTCTACCTCCACCTCCCCAGGCAGCACAGGGGATGAAGGTTGTGGTCAGTTCATCACATGTTGTTTCTGCCACTCCTTCCTCCTCAGGGGGAGGACTCCTCATACTCTTGCTCTGCTCCAGTGTGGGGTCCCTCTCACAGAAGACAGTCCTCCATGAACTATTTCCATCATGAGTCCTTCCCACGGGCTGCAGCTCTTCACAAACTGCTCCAGTGTGGGTCCCTTCCATGGGCTGCAGTTCTCCCAGCAACAGACTGCTCCAGCACAGGCTTCCCTCAGAGTCCCAGTCTTCTTCAGGAGCAGCCACCTGCTCTGGTGTGGGGTCCTCCACAGGCTGCAGGTGGGCATCTGCTCCACTGGTGACCTCCATGCGCTGCAGGGGCACAGCCTGCCCTCTCACCACGGGCTGCAGGGGAGTCTCTGCTCCAGCGCACCTCCCCACCCTCCTCCTTTCTTTCTTCCACTGACCTCAGTGTTTGCATAGGTATCTCCCTCACAATTTCCCCTCATATCTCCTCCTCCTCTCAAGTTCTTCTTCTTAAATATGTTATCGCAGAGGCACAGCCACTGTCCCTAATTTGTTTGGCCTTGGCCAGAGGTGGGTCTGACTTGGAGCTGGGGGAGCTTCAAGAAGCTTCTCACAGGGGCCATTGCTGTAGTCCCCTCTCCTGCTACCAAAACCCTGCCACACACAAACTCAACACAGCCCAGGATCTGAGCAGCTGGAAAAAAAAAAAGAAACAAAAACCAAAAAAACAAAAAAAACCCACTACCCTGTAAACATGAAAACCCCTATTATAGGAAAGTAATTAAGGCACCTCTTACTTCTTCAAAGCCTTTTGACCAGACTTTTGATCAGCATAACAGACCGTTTTGTAGTTCTTTAAAAACAACCATCTGTATTTACTCGTCTGGTGTTTAAGTAAGTAATCTGTACCTGATTAGCTCAGGTACATGTAGGAATGCCCATGCATCTTCCAGAGATAATGAATCCCCTAGGAGCCAGAGTGAAGTAGGATGTAAAATGGCTGAGGGGCCACCAAGTCATCAACATACCCCCTCATAGCACAATAAAATAAGAAGTCCATAACAGTAAAAAAAAAATAAAAATTCATTGCACTATATTTTATGAACTACCTTAGTACGTAGGTATGTTCACTGTCATGTAACATAAAGACAGTTACAGTATGAGTTTGATGGTCCTTGAACAATGTAAGATAGAACCACTTGGCATGTCAATGGATTCACATAAAGTTAAGATAAATGTATTTAGTCCAGTGAAGTGTTTGATATCTTTGTATTATTCAGGCAAATAAATAGCAAAATTCACATAATAACAGACATCATCTGCTTTGGAAAGGGGTAGAAAACAAGGTACTGAAAACCCAGAAAAATCTCATTCTTAAGCATCTAAAGCAGGTTGAGGTAGGACTTTTAGTGCCTTGCCTATCACCCTAAAGAGTTTATGAAGAAGTCCAGAAAAAATTCTGCTCCCTGATTTGCCCTCTGTCAGAAGTCTCCTTATTTCCCTTTGGCATCAGTTAATATCACAACTAAGCTCTCGTGAATTCAGGATCTCCACAGACGTGTTAGATCTTCACCACATTTTTAAAAACTGTTTCAAAATGTATGTTCATTTTGGGTAAGTTTCAGATTTCACACTCCCTCATAAGAAAGAGGTTAGAAATAAAAATAACTTCTACCATGAAAAATGACAACACAAGAATTTAACCCCCAGTTCAACAGTGGTAAGTTTTTTCCCTTGAATGGTGATGAGCCATGACAAAGGTATTGAACACAGAACCAGCCGATGTTTCAGAGTTAGAGAGCAGCAAAACAGCAAGAAAGGTATTTATTCTGAGAAAAAGAGTATATCAAATGGTTAGAGACAGCACAACTAATCAATTTGCCACGCTCATTTCGGAAATTAGTATGGCTGAGCCACTGAGACTTGATCTGTGGTTTTCAGGCCTGTTTTTTTCCAATTTTGCTAATACTTAAGTTGAAAATATATTTGACAAGAACGCTTTTTACCAAAGCCCACAAATGGTAGTTTAACAAAGAATTAAAGCAACTTCTTCTAAATAAATATATTTTTATATGCTTTGAAGTATACTGTAATTACAGAAGCTTACAGTCATCTGATTTTACTTTAAATTTATCTTTGTTCTCTCACTCTTCGACTGTAAAAGATGGCTTTCCTTGTTGGCTATTCAGAATCAACTTTAAAACAAATTACTTTCAACTCAGATGCCTCCTGTTTCAGAAAGAGGAAGAGGCGGAGAAAGTTGTAAACAGTAAGCATCCCTTTGATTAGAGCTCTCAGACCTGACAGAAAGTCTGTGTAAGATGGACAGAAGCATAGATGTTCACAGATGTAGCACTGGGATTATCTTTTAAGTGTTTGCTGAAAAATCTTATTGGGGTGCTCTAAAATACTATAGAGTGGTGAAAAGGAGTCAAGCTAATGATGAAGTTTTGTGGTTAAAGCCAGTTGTTGCTTTTCTTTTTGTTTCCAGATAACACACAATAAACAGAACCTTCACTAACTATAGCTGTTTGATGACTTTCTTGTTAGCTGGGCTTCTCTCACAAAACTGATAAAGATTTTACTACACTTCTCTGTTTTAGGTACCTTCACATATTATTTTCATGCTTTAGTTTAACAAGATTTAGTAAAAACAATTTCAAATTGTGGCAAGAAGATCCACTAATAATGTATCATTCACTAGTGTTGTATTATGACATTTGTTCATTTACTGCAAAGAGCACCTCTGAACCTAGATAGCCATGCCATGTGTGGTTTCCTGTTTCTACAAAGAGTCTTCTAGAAACTTCTAAAATACCAACTTTTCAAGTAAATCAGACACTTTAAATATAGGTAGCAAAAGAGCTGGGGGTAGGGAGTAATATTTTCTCATTTATTGAAACCAAAATACAAACCGGAAGATCTTTTCAAGACTTTTCTCTGGTACCTGTTGTATCCCTCCTCATCTAAAATAAATCTAATTAGCACAAATGTGTGCTGAAGCAGAATTTGGCAGTGGATGTATGATTTCTCTTTCAGCTGTGAGAAGGATTAATAAGTTATCTTGACACACACAGAAAGAAAACAATCTGTTCAGTAGCATCTGGTGAAGTCCATGTTCTCTTAACTGATACTCAAAAGACACTGTAGACAACTTTGGTGACACCAGAAATACATATATATGTGTATTTGTTTATCCTGCCCTGCGTCCCAGAATTCTCTTCCATACATACCATTTAAGCATCCTGCTGGAAAGGTTACACCAACCTTCAGAAATTATAAGAGATAACAGGTTAAAATGATGTAAGAAGATACAGCATTAGAGAGGTCATTTAAGCAGCTAGGCTGTTCATATTTCTTTCATCTCCAAATGAAAGTTCAGAGCTGGTGAAAGCTTGGGGCATCAAAGCCAATGTGCATTCAAAAAACTCTCCTTTTCTGGTTTGATATCTAATGTAAAATCCTTGTTTGTCACAGGTTGAACAATTTTAGCTTTCTATGCTGATGAGGAAGTATAGGTCACGAAGTTTAATGACTTGGCACCTGCCATTTGACAGATTGGTATCAAAATACCAGCTGCTACAGGACTTGGACACCATTCATCTGCAGAGATGTTTCTCAGGATTGCTTTCTGTGTTTTCTTTTTTATCATTTGAGCCCAATGTAAAAGCCCACATAACTTACATTATCAGTTATGCTTTGCTGATAAAATCAGCTTTACAAAGGGTGAGTAGATTTGACTTTGTGGACGAATACAGAGGTACAAACCCTAATTTATTCTTTCAAGCATGATACTAGTTTGACATCCTAACAGGCCAAATATACTGAATGAGTATAAGCTAGCATCATATTTCATACTTAGTTTCTTCTGGCTTTCTTATATATATCACCTAGGCACTGGTTTTTGAAGATTATTAGAAACCACTATGAAATATTTCCCTGGTGATCCAAAGCTGTAGCCCAAGCAGGATAATCCAACAAAATCCTGTTGCTTACACTGTGAAAACTCCCAGTTTCTATAATCTTTTTCACCTCATCCAGACTCATGCGTTTAATGCTTAGAGTGTTGTTTTGAGAGGAGGGTGAGGTTGAGGGCTTTTTTAGACTTTTTTCTGTGCTCAGAAATTCCCAATCTGATGTGGAGGCATTGGAACATGTGAAAGGACCACTCTTGCTTTCTGTCGAGGTTGTGCTACGAAATGACTTGCAGGAAAATGTCAACAATTAATTTATGTAAAGTCCTGTCCTCAGCAGTTCTATCATACTGTGACAATGCCAAAACTAAACCTCAAGTTTTCCTACGTTATTAGGAAAAAACATCAATTTTCTATCAAAATATTTTAGGTCGGTTTTGCTTGAAATTTCATTATTACAGGAGGGAGATTTTTACCAAATCAAAGCATATTTTTTAATTTTTCCTTTGCAGATTCTGATGAAATAAATAATCAGTCAGAAAATACTCAGCAGTAATTCTTGTCCGGGTGAGCCATCACAGACTTCCTCAGAATCAGAACATCTCATTCCACTCTCTGAGTGGGGTTAGACCACATGATTCACCGTGCACAAAATCGCAGTTTCTAAAATGTGTCTATTTCAGTTCTGTTTCCAGGAAAAGATAAAAATCAAATGCTGGAATTCCCCTTGGGACTGATGTTAAGAACAAGGAGCGGTATATAAATATTTCACATTACCTCCACTGGACAGTCCATTTTGAAAGCGCCAGTCCCTTGCAGTGGTATTAACTAAGCAGCTCAATATGAAGTATCTAATATTTCTGTTGTAACTAAGTTGTCTAGCTTTATTGCCTGATGTTCCACCCCAGTTTTCTGAAAATTTAGTACTCTACATTGTAAAGTTGATGTCAAAACACAAGCATACTTTGAATCTCTGCCTTTGAAAGAATGCATAAATTGCCATGTGCTTCTCACAGCAGAATCTGCTCGTGACTTCAATCCCTTGCAAAACCCAAGGAATGTTGTCACTCATACGAGGAAGTACGGACTTTCAGAAAACAGGAAACAGTAACTAGAGAGTCAAAAATGTGTATGGCTTTTGTGAGGACTACTTTTCAGCATAAATCAGGACCTCACATGAGGGCAAATGTAGCTGTACGCATACGGCTGTATGCATGTATATGTGTGTGCTCATGTACAAAATCAGTGGTGAATTTTCACTCTGAGATCAAACCTCATCTTGGTACGTCCCTAATCCTAAAACATTTGTCTTTTCACTTCCATCCCAATATGCAACAAGAAGCTGTTGCAACTTCATCTCACACTTCCCACAAGCAGTTCCCATTCCATAATACTTACCATGTTCTGTAAATTAATTAGAAAACTACTGCCCATTAAACTCATCCCAGAAGACAGCAATTATGAGACCATCAGTTTTCATTTCATGAATAGCTCTTCGCTTTTTCATGCTTAAAGATTATATATTTTGAAACATCAGTGCATCCAAAATTAGGTATAGACTGTACCCTGCATGAACAAAACACAGACCTCAGAAATAAGGTAAAAATACCATTCTTTTCCAGAAATAAACAGTAGAATAAGGCAAGTGGGAGTGCAGAGTTGTTTGTCAAATACTATGTAAAAGAAAGACATTTTCTGCCTAAGTATTTACATTGTAGTCAGACTGGTTCAAGAAGCCAGTCTACAACTGCCCTATGCACAGAAGTAATTTTAACTTAAATACGATTTTTGAAAATTTCCTCTCTGCTTCCAATCTTCTGCTAAAATTGTTTAATAACAAAGAGATATCTACTTGATATTAACAAGTGTCTATAAATATTTTTACTATTTATCCCACTCAACTCCCATAAACTATTTGCAGTTATTGCAATTAAAATCAAACAGAGATTTGAAAAAAAAATAAGCGATAAACCAAAACCTGCCAATGCAGCTATAATTTAATAATCAGTTTTAAATAAACTGCTATTCAGGGTAGACTCTACCAGCAATGACTGCATAATAAGATTTTTATTTGCTAATATAAAGAGGATCTGAATCTGAAGGTACAGAATGCAATGTCCTTGGGTGAATTTTTAGCAGGACCTAGGAGGAAATAAATTCTGCAAGTCTTATTATTGTTAATGGGAGTTATTCAGCCAAATCTTCACGCACGAGTCACAATTAATATGTACCCCTTATGGTTTTTCCTGCATAATATTTGAAATTAATTTCCATAAACAAGTTCCCAGCAGTTATTTAATACAGTAGATCTGATTCTGATTCCACAAAGGTCCCTTGATTCACTTCAGCATAAGCCTGAAAGTGTTGCAACATTAAAAGGAGTAAAGCACCTGACTGAACACCTTAAATTAAATACTCATCCTGGTGTAACTCAAATAACTTCAACAAGCAAGCCTAAATTTACACCAGTATAAATGAAAACAGAATGGGACCCCTATTTCTACAAAGCAATTTGTTCCTTAGCTCATCCATGGTGATATTTCCACATCAGTAACTTTTAACTGCCATCTATAAACACTTTACCTGCTTGCTCTACCAGCAACTGCTCCAGCATGGCATTCAGTTTTTGTGGATGGTATTTCTTCTGGTCGGATCCTCCCAATGTTTCTCTTACATTTGAGACTGGTACACATTACTTCAGTAAGAATATACTTCTATACAAGAACTGAGGAAAATTGATTTCTGTTTGTTCCTCTCTTTCACCTCACTTGGAAGAAAACAGTAATCCAATGTATTTCAATACTGGTCTTGTTATTCATTGCTTTTTGCATGAATGTTCATTATTTTCTTAGCATCTCTTCTGCAAGAAAATGCTGAGTCCAGCATAGCGAATACTTTCGTACAGATGAAAACTGTAGTTTACTTGCATGCATCATAAGCCACACAGATGGAAAAAACCCTACCACTGATTACACAAAAGGTATGGATACAAAATGTAAGGGCCATGGGTACTTGTGATAGTATTTGTAGGAATCTGTTTAACTGCATTTTACTGCAGTTTTTTTCCTTTTGAGACTTTGTTGCAGAGGCTCTCACCATAAGCAGAACAAATATTTAAAATAAAATTTATTTTAAGTACAATCAATTGGCACTCCAGCAATCATTAATAAACAACAGATTGGAATGTCCCTGAGAGGGAAAACTATTACTGCACAGTCGATTCAAGAAATTCCTAGGATTTAACAACAATCCAAAATGCTCAATCACTCACCTGAAAAGTGAAGGCTCTCAAGCTTGCAGAGTTTCCCTGGGCAATGTCCCGACCCAAGGGGAGAGTCCTCAACCACAGTCATCCTGCTCCAGAGAGGACTGGCTCAAAATGGTTCCCAACGGTACTCCATTTATACCTGAGCCAAATCTGACCTGTGGTCAATGTCAGCTCTTACTGGCTAAGGATCCCAATTACCGTAAAGACCTGAGAACAAGGGGGCAAAAAAAGAATCAGCAGCCACTATGTCTCAACAGCCAGGAAGCCCCATCTTCGTTGGAATGGGTGCACCTGCCACAGACTTGCTCCACAGGCATTGGTGACTGAGATGAAGAACCTACTGAACAGGCCTTCTCACTGTGTTTTATACGTACCTGCTCCTGAAATCCCCAGACCTGAGAAAGTAGAGCTTTATCACACCTGATGATGGCTCCTCTGTGAAGAAGCAGCTATGCGCATAATGCCTCCATAGTTAGCACACACACGGTGTGTGGAAAAGTGCTGTCAGTGTACAAGTCTTAATACTACCTGAACTAGTTCAAGCTCTTTAGGATTTGACACTATGTGACAGCTCTCAGGAGATCTACAGCATGCCAGTTATTATACCTACTGAAACAATTTCGTCTTTTTTGCATTTAAACAGAGCCAAAGCAAAACTTGAACAGCTTTAGCCTTACTTTTGCCATACTGTCTTAAAAAGCTCCAGAAACAACAATACCATTTGCCATGATACTGATCCTGCTAAACTCTGTTAGCACAAGTTGCCTATGCAGTAATAGCCAGTCAGCTGGTTTGCACAGATGAGTGGGTGTTGACAATATGCTGGTCTGCTACTTCTACCAGAGGTTTCTAATCCACTGACACTAAAGAGACATCCACAGTTACCAGCTTAGACTTAGGTATGGATGTAATGAATTCCACACTGGCAGGCCTACTATTGAGCCAGAGATGTTAAAAAATGTCCATATAATGTGCTTGAGAGGATTTTTTGTTCTCATCATTTACAAGAAAATGTTTTTTGTTCTAATATTATCATTAAAAATTTGTACTACAGAAAATAAGTTTATACAGTGTTTGGATGATATTAGTCTGGGGAAAAGCTAGAAACGAGATCAGGGCATATCAGCTTGTGGTGCTGCTTAAAGAGTGGTTGTATTGCTGAGTAGCCTTTGGAAGAAATGTAATTATGCCTGCATGGTGCTGAAGCTGCATTAATAAATCCTGCCTCACTTGAGGGTCTCCACAGAACCACCTCCCTATCTCTGCATCCACAGCCCCGGTAATTTTCAACCCGGATAATCTACTCATGGAAAATAAGAGCTGGCTGCATTTCTATACCAGGACTAGCTCTATATCCAGCTTACAAATCTCTTACTAATTTTTTCTGATTGTGTCATGTACTTACTGACAGATTTTACCATCTAATATCTTATCTGTGATTTCTAAACACCAGAAAGCATGAAAAATATATCACAGAATCATCTAGGCTGGAAAAGACCTTGAAGATCATCTAGTCCAACCATTAACCTAACACTGCCAGTTCCCATCTACACCATATCTCTCAGCGTTATGTCGACCCAACTCTTAAACACCTCCAGGGATGGGGACTCCACCACCTCCCTGGGCAGCCCATTCCAACGCCTAACAACCCCTTCTGTGAAGAAATACTTCCTAATATCCAGACTAAAACTTCCCTGGCACAACTTGAGGCCATTCCTTCTTGTCCTATCACTTATTACTTGGTTAAAGAGGCTCATCCCCAGTTCTCTTCAACCTCCTTTCAGGTAGCTGTAGAGGGCGATGAGATCTCCCCTCAGCCTCCTCTTCTCCAGACTAAACAACCCCAGTTCCCTCAGCCGCCCCTCATACGACATGTGCTCCAGAGCCTTCACCAGCTTCGTTGCCCTTCTCTGGACACTCTCGAGTAATTCAATGTCCTTTTTGTAGTGAGGGGCCCAAAACTGAACACAGTCATCGAGGTGCGGCCTCACCAGTGCCAAGTACAGGGGTAAGATCACTTCCCTGTCCCTGCTGGCCACGCTATTTCTGATACAAGCCAGGATGCCATTGGCCTTCTTGGCCACCTGGGCACACTGCTGGCTCACATTCAGCAGGCTGTCAATCAACACCCCCAGGTCCCTCTCTGACTGGCAGCTCTCCAGCCACTCCTCCCCAAGCCTGTAGCGCTGCTGGGGGTTGTTGTGGCCTAAGTGCAGAACCCGGCATTTGGCCTTATTGAAACTCCTACAGCTGGCCTTAGCCCATTGCTCCAGCCTGTCCCGATCTCTCTGCAGAGCCTCCCTACCCTTGAGCAGATCAACACTCCCACCCAACTTGGTGTCATCTGCAAACTTACTGAGGGTGCCGTGATCCCCTCATCTATATCATCAATAAAGATGTTAAACAGGAGTGGCCCCAAAACCAAGCCCTGGGGACACCACTCGTGACCGGCTGCCAACCAGATTTAACTCCATTCACCACAACTCTTTGGGCCCGACCATCCAGCCAGTTTTTTATCCAGTAAAGCGTGTACCCATCCAAGCCACGAGCAGCCAGTTTTGCCAGGAGAATGTTGTGGGAAACAGTGTTAAAGGCCTTACTGAAGTCAAGGTAGACAACATCCACAGCCTTTCCCTCATACAATAAGCAGGTCACCCTGTCATAGGAGATTGGGTTTGTCAAACAGGGCCTGCCTTTCATAAACCCATGCTGACTGGGCCTGATCATCTGGTTGTTGTATGATGGTACTCAGGATGAGCTGCTCCATCAGCTTCCTGGGCACCGAAGTCGAGCTGACAGGCCTGTAATTTCCCAGATCATCCTTCCGACCTTTCTTATAGATGGGTGTCACATTGGCCAATTTCCAATCTGTCGGGACCTCCCCAGTCAGCCAGGACTGCTGGTAAATGATGTAAAGCAGCTTGGCGAGCACCCCAGCCAGCTCCTTCAGCACCCTCGGGTGTATCCCATCTGCTCCTATAGACTTGTGTGTGTCTATGTGATGCAGTAGGTCACTGATTATCTCCTCCTGGAATGCAGGGGGATCGTTCTCCCAGTCTCTGTCTTCTGGCTGAGGAGGCTGGATTCCCTCAATACAACTAGTCTTGTTATTAAAGACTGAGGCAAAGGCGGCATTAAGCACCTCAACCTTTTCCTCATCACTCATTGCCATGTCTCCTCCTGCGTCTAGCAGGGGATGGATGCTCTCCCTGGTCTTTCTTTTGCTGTTGAAGTACTTATAGAAACTTTTCTTGTTATCTTTGACTGCTGAAACCAGATTAATTTCTAGCTGGGCTTTAGACCTCCTGATTTCTGCCCTGCATAGTCTCACAGCATCTCTGTAATCATTGTGAGTCACTAGCCCCTTCTTCCAAAGGCTGTAAACTCTCCTTTTCTCCCTGAGTTGCAGCCAAAGTTCCCTGTTCAGCCAGGGTGGCCTTACAGATCATAGTCTGTAAGAATATAGAAGTAATGACTTTCTTAATTGTCCTGAAAAATAAAAATGGAGCAATGAGTACCAGAGAGAAGATAAAAGTCAGTCATTGGTCTTCGTATTTCTGGGAGGAGGCAAACCATTGATGATACCTGAAACTACGCAAAGTGTTTTGTAAAACATTAAACCTACACAACTCTGCATTTCAGACATTTGGACAGTGAAAATACAACTGCTTATCTCTGGAGCTGCTCTTGTAAGTGAAAACAAGCGCATGCTTAAATATTTCTGTCTGACTTGAAATAGCATCAAAATTTTGTTCTAGCTGTCTTACACCTTACTGGAAAAAAGAGGAGAAAAAAACTAAGTAAAAAGAAATGACCACAAAATTCCCCAAAGCCCAAAATCACATATAATATAGAAACCTTGAAGAGTAATCATTTAAAAGGAACAGAATATTTATCTCTATAAATTCACAAAGAAATCCCCATACAGAACAAAGATATTCAAAAATCTTATAAACATGTAAACAACTTGGATCACAAAATACTCAGTGAATTCAGCAATTTACAAAAGCTCATTCTCTTTGAAAAAAATTTAGAGTATTTTTATTATTTATGTGCTTAGTATCTGGGGGATATTTAGATATTAAATCAAAATAACAAGATATCAAAATATAAGTAAAAAAGTTATAAGAAATAAAGTGTTTTAACAGTGGGAACCAATTGTTATAAATTGGCAAGAAATTATAAAAAGAGCAGCCAGATTCCACTACCAGGCCTGAAAAGGAGGAAGACAACATCTAAGCTAGATGTGCTTGGAAAAAAGAGGAAAAGATAAAAGGTATGCTGCCAGCCCAGCAACCCTCACCAACAGAGAATGTTTCTCAACTAAAACTGACTATTTTTAGTTAAGGATCTCCTTCCATTTGAAATAAATCAAAACCATGTATTTCATTTAGGTCTGCTCAACATTAATTAGAGCCACAGCCATACCTCATGACCTCCCATCTTCTCTACTGACTGGACTATTAAATTATCTCACCATGGTGTGCCTGGTCTTCTTTGAGTCTGAGTCACTGAATCTTGGGAGACACTTGTATTTACAAAGAATGTAACTTGGGTATCCCCTATGCATGAGTCAGAGTATGGGATATCTGAATTTCAGCTACAGTAAGGCACTATGCACAACGCATGTACGTAACTGTTTTGCTGATTTAAGGATACCAATTAAACTCGGACACCAGAGTGAAAAGAGTAAGCGTATTTTACTGGTGATAACCAAATAATGTAACAGCGTAATACAGAAAACATGCAGTAAGAAAAAAGCAGAATAGTGCACTTAAAGCAACAAACAGGAAAATTTAGGGTAATGCATCAAATCATTACTACACGAGAGAGAATAGTGATTAAGAAAGATACATCACCACTTGCATATATTACCATCATCATCCAGACCCGCAGTCGCTGGGGAGCCCCGGTTACAGCGAGGATTTGGAGAGCCTGTCCCGGCAAGTGGGAAATCCTACGCGGTGCGTCCACCCATAGGTGAGGCATCCAAAGTCGCTGCAAACAGGCCCAGCCTTATATACCAGAGATCGACAGGCCTGAATAACTGGCACCTTTGTTTTGAGCGGAAAATTTCTGGTTTCATTCTCCTGTTGGATTCCACCCAAAGCTTGGCCAGGGCTCGGGTAGGGAACCAAGGGAGTTTCTAACAAGGCCAAATACTTGGGTTCTCAGCCTTGAACAAGGCTGCAAAAGGGAAGTTGGATACATTCTCTCCTCACTACTGATTATATTTTGTCTAAGCTGCATCTTTCACCAGCGAGTTTACATATTTTGTTAATGACTACATGCTAAGTTAGCAGCTTCAGCTTGGGGCCTGTTGTTCAGGCTGCAGTATTTCAATGCTTTAGCACTTTTTACACCAGCATAAGTGGGTTGTTATAACTTAGTACAATACCTACTAGCACAATGATTATCAGTTATAAAATATACAGGATTCATCTACAGGTCAACTCTGGCTTGGGCCTGTTGTCCAAGCCTTAGCATTTCAGTAACATTAAGTCCAAATATAATACTTCAACCTTTTGTAAAATTACATGTGGCATGACACATGTTTGAAAAATATTTTAATTCTTTATTAAAAACAGAAGACAAATATGAAATGAAACCAACATTATCAAATGACAGATATGCCTCATTTGTTTCATCTCTTCAATGAATAATTTCTATACATAGTTACTTGGTTTTGCCGAATACTATAATAGCATTTATCACAACTACACTATGAAAATTTGTCATGCAAACTCCAATCCTGCAAATCTGTGTGTACAAACATCATTCCCCTATTTAATAAGCCAAGAAAATACACTCTTGCATAAAAACATGATTGCTTCCAAACTGATGACACTGGGAAGCTTAATTGATATTCTTAATTGATTCAGGCATATCCCATGCTGTACTGTTGCTATAACATTCTCTGGGGGGTTTTTTTATGCTGAGAGAATGGTGAAATTGTCTACATTTCAGAGATACTAGGAACCTTCAGTTTTACTTGCTTTTTTACTTGTTATCAGTGACAGTGTATCTGAGAAGAACCCCAGCCCCAAAATCTTAAATGTGGAAGAAAAACCCTGAGGCTGAAAGTCTCTGCTCTTGAAAGAAGTCCTATAAAAAAGGAAAGTGGTTCTTTGTTGATGCAAGAATATGTTTTAACAGTCCTCTAATCCTTAAGGCCTCACACTGTGAACCCTGAATGCCCATCTATGGCTATATAAATACTTCCAAGTATTAAGCTGTAACTTCAAACTTGCCTAATCAACAGTAATTCAAGCAGAAATATAATAGAAAAATCATTAAGAAAAATAATTTTGCTGACACTCATTTCTACTAAAAGCATCTTAAATTGGACTGGCTGCACACAGAAAATGCTTTTTCCTCCAAAATAACTGTAAGTGATTAGTCTATAAAAAGATTCATTTCTCCTAGAACAGAAAATCAAACCAGGAACAGCTTTGTTCAGGCATCTGCTAGCAATGGAAAACATATTTTGTCTCTGGCCAAATGTTTGAAATAATGTTTTTATTCTGAAAGTGTTTTGCTATTTTATATTCCCCTCATTTTTGTTTTGTAGATTTCATGCTGTAGCCACAACAGTGTTATTAACACCACTAACTTTTTTGTGTTCCTTAATAAGGAAACCTATGGTTTCAAATTAAAAAACGCCACCAGAATTAACATTTGCATAGTCATTGTAGAGGAGTGATTAGACTAATCAAAATTCTTTGATTAAAGAATGCTTCCCAAGTGTCTGTCCCTGATAATTACTATGCAACGCCTACATTCAAGGAGATACAACTGAAGGCCTTCATGCAAATGCTTTTTTAAATACAAATACTATCTTTTTTTTTTTTTTTCATTTTAAATATATTTATATATAGCTGATGCAACCAGGGCTTTAGGAGCTGGTATTTTTTGAAAAATAACAGATTTTGTGGAACTTGTGGTGCCAACAACAGTACAAAAATCTTTAGTTCAGTTTTCTTAAGACAAAGGCAGACAATGTCATTTTCTTCCTCCATTTCAAGTTTAAGTGTGATGCCACAGATTTACTGCACACCATTGAATCCACGTGCTGAACTCCCTAAGTCAAAACAAAACACAAATAAGTACAATGGTAATTATTCCAAAAAGTCCACTTGGTCTTATTGTACTGGGTCTTTCTGAGCCGGAATTGGTTTTCCCCTGTAGCAGCCCTCATGGTGCTGTGTTTTATGTTGGGAGCTGGCAGGGTGTTGATAGCACACTGGTGTTGTGGCTACTGCTGAGTAGTGCTTACACAGCACCAAGGCCTTTTCCAACATTTCCCCCCCCACAGTGGGACGGGGTGGGCAAGATCTTGGGAGGGGACACAACCAGGACAGCTGACCCGAACTGACCAAAGGGATATTCTATACCATATGACGTCTGCTCAGTATAAAGCTGGGAGAAAGGAGGAAGGGGGTGGGGTCACCCTTGGTCCTCTGAGGCAACCACTACGCGTATCGGAGCCCTGCTTCCTGAGAAGGCCCGACAACGCCTGTTCATGGGAAGTAGAGAATAAATCTGTTTTCTTTTTGCTTCTGCGCGCGGACCTTTGCTTCGCTTTGCTTATATTAAAACTGCTTTTTTTTTTACCCTCAAGGGTTGGTTATCTTATATTCTTTCCCCTCTTTGCCCTGTTGAGAAAAAAGGGGAAGGGGGGGGGGAAGTGATAGAGTGACTTGGTGGGTACCTGGCATTTAACCAAGGTCAAACCACCACACTTATACAGTAATATATCCTTCCTATGATGGTGTGTGAACGTATCATCATACCTTTTTGATGCATTTGTCCTTGACTTTGTGAGATAAAGAAATTATTCACTCCATTTTGCAGATTACCTTCACACAACTAACATTTTGACTCGAGCAAGGCATCCACAGCCTTCACTAGTTAAGGACTCAGCTGATATACTGAGTAAAGGGTTAACTAATTTACAAAGAATCATTAGTGACAAACTTTTATTTTTATTTTAAGCCACTTGACAGAAGAAAGGCAACAGCATAAGAAGAGTTGTGGAGGAGGGAGCGAGCTAACCTGGTGATCACAGCATTTATGCCAATTCTGGGAAACCCAGGATCATCTGCCCAGCTCCTTCCTCTGGGTTTCACCCCCCACCTCCACACTACCAGGAGGACTGACGTGGTTTTCCATCAGGAAGGATGACAGCCTTCTCCAACATTCCTGCTGAACTTGCAAAATTTTTCAGAAGAGGAGAATCAAAGACCAAGATGCCAGTGAAGAAAAGAGAGAACCTGATACTGTATCTTTGGGAGGAAAGTCTGTATCTCAATGCTGGCTCTAAAAACTTTGAATGTACTTTACAATAAATAAAATACATAAACATCCTTTAGAACAAAGACTAGAATCATCTCCTGATTCTTCTCTTCCCTTGAAAGTGGTAAACATAGATAAAAAGAAAATGAAAGTGAGTTACATCCTAACTGAGTGTTGAAAACACTAAGAAATGATCCAAAAGGAAAATGTTCATATTCTCTGGCTATATTTTTGAAGAGTAATACCCACTGCAGGGAAGGTATATTGGCTTACATTAGGTGTACTAAGCATATAGATATCAGATGTTTTTTTTCCAAGCATAAAGTAGAAGATTTATTTTTGGTCACAGTTTGTGGTTTTCTATATGGTTTAAATATAGACACCATGCTACTCATCCATGAACAAGACACAACAACATTCACAAATGGGAAGGTCAGACACAAAATATTAAGCACCTTGACAATTTTACTGGTGAAAGCTATGCTCAGGTTTTGAGAGCTGTATGCTTTTACTTAGACAGTGAAGCACCTTCTTACACACAATAGCAACTTGCTCAAGGTCAGACCACAGACTCAAAGCTAAGAGCAACTTCCAAGTTCAAGGGAGGTTTTAACCACTGCATGTTCTTATCTCACCAGAGTAAAGTTTAAGAGCACCTCTAACACAGAATATAATTGCTGCATATTTAATTGAAACCACTATATAAAATAATAACAGTCCCTTTTTACAGTGTTTAGAAAATATATACAACACACAATCTCACTTTTTTCCTTCACTCACAATGTCTGAATTATTTATGTAAGTAGTAATTGGAAGGATGATTAAATAAAACCACCTGGAACAAGCTGTGCATAAATTTCACTATGCTTTTGCAGTCACATTTGATATCACAGCAAAATATACATAAACCATAAACCAAGCTTATGCTGATGAAGGAAAACATAACGATAAATAAAAATGTTTTAAATTCTTAATTGATCCCTGACCTGATAAAGGTAACATAATGCTTTCACACTGCCCCCTCTTTTAGAACTAGGTGAGTCCCCTTCCACAGGGGGCCAAAGGCAATCAGCACTAATAGCACCCGCTGGCTGCCAGAGCCTGTCCGCTCACACCTCGTTTGCAGTAGTGATGCTCTTCTGGCAGGAAAGGGAAATCACTGACATTGTTGCATCCCTAATAAAAACTGTCGAGTTGGTGATTCGGTACTCTGTCAGGCACAAGTGTTTATCTGATAGCTGTTCCTGGCAGTGAATGTTGTGTTAAGTGCTCTGGAGGAAAGGAAAGCAAAAACCAAAATGGGATCCATCTATAGGGTTTTATGTTCATATTGAGGCAAGAAAATGATACCAGGCTTTAAAAAGATGTCAAGGGAGGTGGCTAGAAGGAAGAAAGAGACAACAAATGTTCTTCATAAAAACTAATTGGTCACTTCAGTCTAGTCCCTATCAATGTTTTTTCACCCTATCATCAATCTCTATTCACTGTGGCACAGCTGGCAAAAGATTACAAGGCAGACTATTACAGGTGAAAACTGAACCACACTGGCAGACCTGTAAAAGCTTGTTTAACAAACAACATATGTTTGATTTTGTTGTTGCTTTAAACAAATGTTAAATTCCCTAAAAAGATCTTTTGAGACATGAGCAAAGAATAGGTCTCCTTCTTTTCACCTTATTTCAACTTTTGTTTAGTCTCAGTACTTTTTTAATGTTTAAAATATTCATGCTTGTGGTCTACTGATACTGAAAAATTAAAATCTTTTAGCATGAAATTTAATTTCATGCATTACTTAATAAACATTAAAAACAATACCTAATATCTTCTTTCTTCAAAATAACAATATTTTATTACCACAGAGGTTGTAGGACACTAGCATGACTTGAAAAGTTAAGGTAAGAGTATCACATTTATCACGTACCCTGGAATTATTTAGGTTCTTCACTTTTATAGTGCCTGGTACAAGGGAACCCTGATCCATGTAGTATAAGTAAATAAAAATAATAAAGCCAGGATCCAAGATCTCTTACATCCTGTATTACAGACAGCGCCTCTTTGGTACTGCAGAGCTACACAAGATGCAAACAGTGATATATTTAGTTATTCTTCCTGTATCTACCCTAGCCTAAAAAACACAGCTGCTTTGTTATCCATCAATTACATATAATAAAAGAAGACAATATCAGAACCTTGTATTGTTGACTTGCGAGTCTGATTATATTAGTTCTTTCCTACAAATATCTCCCCTCATATATCCTGGGATAATCCTAATCCTAAACCCAGGATTATCCTGTGATAAACACACACACACTTTAACATTATTTAATCAGAGTTTCTTTGACTCTTTTGTAGCTTTGGTTGAAAATTTAGCTCCAAAAGTACTGAATGTAAACTTGCCATTGCCTTCAACAGAGCCACAACTCCAGAAACTGGGCCCATCTCCTTACCTCATAATTATAAATCTTGAACTAGGGCAATATGAATTTAGAATTGACAAGAAACACTGCCCACCCTCACAGGGTACAGAAAAATAACTGTCAAATCCCATCAGAGATGAATCTTAAGTGGGATCAGAAGAAGCAACGTCAAAATCTCCATACAAGGAATGGACTGCCATTTACAAAAGAGTTCTCACACACTTGAGAGCAACAACAACAAAAATCTCCTTAAAATAAATGCAACACAAGTAAAACCTAGAATAAAAGACTGCAAAATAGCAATAGACAAAATTCGCTGAGAAGTACAGTCACCTTAGTCTGGTCACATTCATAAGACTGAGATGAAATTAGTGCTCTAAGCAAGTAGGGTAGTTATTTGTGTGTGGCAGTTGATGTGTTTTTTTGAAAAATGAAGTGTGAATTTAGACAATAATATTTATACAGGAAGAAACGCATTTTTAGACATACCTGAAAAACTTAATCTTCTACTGACCCAACATTGCCATAGTCATTGCATTTATGTACTCCATTATTTGTGCCCTTTCCATGCATCTTTAGGCTAATTAAACAAATGTTTTTCTCCCTCAAGCAATTATTAATTCCAATACAAGTTCTCCAGGATGGAAATGTTTTAGAATCAGATATTCTGAGGTCTAGATTTTCAGACTGAATCCTATACATTGAGATGAAAGCTTAAGACATGCCTGCAATGAATAATTTGCGGACACATAAAAAAAAGATTATTTCACTATAACCACCAACACTGTATTTTCCCCCTCTGGTTCCATGATTCATTGCTTTCTGCCTCATCAACACAAGTTTATATTTTATGGTACTACATGTAGGATATGTTCCACTTCCCATTAAAACAAAAAAAGTTTTTAACAGTTATTTGAGGTGGTCTGATAAACTAACTAGTGTCTGGTGCTAATATACTGCCACCTTCATCTATCTATACACATCTGTATGCGTATAAACATTTTCTTCATTGATGTATTAAAGCTGCTCCCTGAAAGGAACAGACATGTCTGTTTAGTGTTCATTTGCAAGATGCTCTTCTTAAACCTGCCCTCTGCAACATCATATTAGCATCACTGCAGCAATGATAGTCTAAGGATTTGTCTGTTCTAATCCCAAAAAATCTATTCGGAAAATAAAATTAAATGCACAGTGCAACTTTGGTGCAAGGATCTAAATGAAGGAAGATGTGCA
The DNA here is from genome assembly GCF_031877795.1 of Strix aluco. Lineage (NCBI taxonomy): Eukaryota > Metazoa > Chordata > Aves > Strigiformes > Strigidae > Strix > Strix aluco. The sequence continues at coordinate 30,063,617 of NC_133932.1, read as the reverse complement.
GACCGGGTAGGAACTCTTCAGTTTTAACTACCAAGAGTTATTACTTATTACAAGTGGATTCAGTTTAGAAAATGAGGGAAGACAAAAGCCCAGATTTAAGAGGGATATTTACCAAGTATTCTCTAAGGATAGGCTGGATGATCCAAACATGTGGTACCGCCTTGCAGCAGGACCTGAGCATCTGGTGCCTGAGGTCTGTGATGAGGCCAGACCTCATGGGACAGAGAACGACCAAGTTCTGGTTCTCCCAGTGGCAGCTCAGGTCTGTAGTCCACGGGGTAAAAGAAGAGCTGTGGTAGCACTACAGCTTTTAAAATGTGCCCACTAAAAATTTCCTCATGGAGTCTAAGTCTTTTGTTTTTCAGCATAGAACCAAAGATCAGTCTTTGAGCAACACATTTCCCAGCTTTAACTTTGCAGAGATGCATTTTTCAGATAGGATCACAGTTCAAAGAGTAGTAATAGCGGTGAGACATGGTGGGTATGAACGAAGGTGCCAGAACCTGTCATGATACAAATTTCATAGAATCATAGAATGGTTTGGGTTGGAAGTGACCTTAAAGATCATCTAGTTCCAACCCTCCTGCTATCAGCAGGGACATTTTCTGCTAGACCAGGTTGCTCAAAGCCCTGTCCAACCCGGCCTTAAAAACTTCCAGGGAGGTGGTATCCACAACTTCTCTGGGAAACCTGTTCCAGTGTCTCACTACACTCACAGTAAAGAATTTCTTCTTTATATCTAATCTAAATCTACCTTCTTTCAGTTTAAAACCATTACTTTCTGTCTTATCACTACATGCCTTTGTAAAAAGTCCCTCTCCAGGTTTCTTGTAGGCCCCCTTTAGGTACTGGAAGGCCACTACAAGGTCTCCCCAGAGCCTTCTCTTCTCTAGGCTGAACAACCCCAACTCTTTCAGCCTGTACTCAAAGGGAGGTATTTCAGCCACCCAAACATCTTTGTGGACCTCCTCTAGACATGCTCAAGCAGTCCATGTCCGTCTTATATTGGGGGTTACAGAACTGAATGCAGGTGGAGTCTCATGAGGGCAGAGTAGAGGGGGACAATCACCTCCCTTGACCTGCTGGTCATGCTTCTTTTGATTCAGCCCAGGATACAGTTGGCTTTCTGGGCTGTGAGCACACATTGTTGGGTCATGTTGAGCTTCTTGTCAACCAACACCCCGAAGTCCTTCTCTGCAGGGCTGCTCTCCATCCACTCATTGCCCAGCCTGTATTTGTGCATGGGATTGCCTCAACCCATGTGCAGGACCTTGCACTTGGTCTTGTCAAACTTCATGAGGTTCACATGGCCCCATCTCTTAAGCCTGCCAAGGTCCCTCTGGATGGCATCACACAGCTTAGTGCTGCTGGTAAACTTGCTGAGGGTGCACTTAATACCACTGTCCATGTCGCCAACAAAGATGCTAAACAGCACTGGTCCCAATACCAGCCCTGCCGAGGTTTGAACTCAGCCGGCAGCCAGATGCCACGTGGCTGGCTGTTCACCTCCCCCCTCCCAAGTGAAATAGGGGAGGGACAAAAAAAAGAAGAGAATTCGTAGGTTGAATAAAAAGAAAGAATTTACAAAATATAACAAGAGAACAACAGTAACAATAGTGAGTCCAAAAAGAAACAGGTAAAATGCAGCAGTGGCTTACCGAGTGCGGCGACTGCCCCCACAGTAACAACATGACCTGAGGGGACAAACGGTGTGAACCCGAGCCCGAACGAGAGCCCGCCCCCCTGTATCTCTGGGCATGACATTACATGGTATGAAATACTCCAATGAAAGTTAACTCCATCCTGGTCGAAACCAGGACAGTCTCCAGCCCTTATTCCATACCATTGACGTCATGCTCAGGTTCTAAATACATCCTAAGGAATCACCACCCCTTTTCCCAGGTCTCACAGATATCGTTACCTTAGTCTATGGGCCATCCTTCCACAACTGCTGAGTTCATTTAGTCCATAACTTCGGGTTCCATCTGTCATGACAGTCTATAAGTGGCTGGAGGAATGAGGTGGAGTTGGCTCAGTCAGTGGAGCAGGAAGCTTTGGATGTGGCACAGGAATATTGCAAGGCACCAATTGCAATAACAGGGTTATTTGACAGTCCAGTTCATTGGCTATTCTCACCTAAAATCAAATCTCCCTGAGGCACACATCGGACCTCTCCATCCTTCTGCATTACCCACCAAGTGCACCCAGGTCCTTGGGCAAAAGTAATCCCATGCATGGGTTTACCTTTACCCAGTGCAGGGGTAACCCATCCTGCTCGAAACGAGGACAGACCCCTAAGGAACACCACTCATCACTGGTCTCCACTTGAACATTTCATGAAAAGTAAGGTCCTATATCACTCTTAACGAACACCAAGCACATTTCTCTAACACAATATTCAACCAATTATAATATTTCCCATATAAAACCCCCTGATGTGGTTCTAGCACAGTCTTTCTGGCTGATACATTGTTTTTATGCCCATCTTTCAAACCTTCTCATGCAACCCAAGATGTATAAACTATTCTGTATGTCAGTAACTACTAATGGCTTCCTGAAAAGGTTTTGGTGTAAGTTCAGTGAAAGGTATAATTATGCAAGCAGATTTAGCAAGCAGCAGATAAAACAATTAGACTAAAGATCTTTTGTGAAAGAAGTGGCTGGCAGTACACCCGCAGTGAAGGCTGACTTTATAATTCAGCAAACAGATTTTATAAGTGGCAGATACAACAATTAACGGAAAAATCTTTTGTGAGAGAAATAACTCATCAAATATGCACAGAGAAGGTACATTTGCATGAAAATGATGTGTAGATTTCCACTGAAAAGCAATCTATTTTTTCCTGCCTTTTTTTTCCCCTCTTCATATTACTAGGGTTTGTGCTAGGAGAGCAGTGGAAAACAGAGCACTTAGTAAAGGAATAAATTCCAAACAGGGACTGTGGATGAATTTGAAGCATCAGCCTAAAAAACTCTCGCATTAGAACTCAATCATTCTGCACCTCAGCTATCCAAACCCTGGGTATTTTAATCAAGCTTTCTTGTTTTATGATTGCTATGCTTTATTTTAACAAGACGTCTGCAGCCAAATGTTGACCGAAACAGTATGCTGTAAAATTATTTGAAAGGACCTGACAATCTGCAATTTCTGTTACTCTCTGCGGAGAAAGGGGAAGTCTGTCACCAGATTTACTACGCAGTCCTTGATCTCAGGTAACTATTTGCTTACATGGCATTGCAAGTGCACACAGAGCTATAAAATGCTGACAAAAAATCATGTTTATTCCCTGAAGAATTTAGGACCTTGGTTAACCATTTGAAAAGTGTATTTGCCCCTTCAAGTACAACAAAAGCCACAGGAAATGGTGAGAGTTCCCTGTGACAACTCAAAGCTGTGAGCATTTCCTCCCAGTCATTCCCTCCAATCACTGAAGTCTCCAGGGAAGAAGAATAAATTTGGTTTTCCTGGAGAAGATAACGGGATGCCAGCTCTGTATTTATCTTGTGACTGTGCTACAGAGGTCGCAGCACTGGTCTAGACAGGGACTAACTGCTCAGCAGTACCCTAACTTATAAAAGCTCATCAAGATAGTCTGAACTATTTAGATAAATGGACCATTCAGGTCATACATTACTTCAGCTTTGAGAAAAATGTGGATCCAGAAACAGATTTTGCAAACAACTTCCTAACTGCCTGTGTTGTTATGATGAAGAAACAGTGAGAAATGGTGTGTTTACAGACACAAGAGCTCTACACTTACTTTTCAGTCTTTGCTGAAGGGTTTGTTCCCATGAATGGCTGTTTGGGTGATACCCTAGCTTTTGATCTGGTGGACCTGAACCCATGATATTATTCTGAGTTGTGTGACATGGAACTGAAAAGGACATTAAAGAAATTAGCATATATTCTTTCCATCCAAAAAGAATCAAATTACATATCAGGTTCAAAAGGGATAATCAAAAGACAGCTTGACCTTTGTCTTACTCTTGCTTTTCAACTTTTTTGCTTCAATTTTTTTTTATGGAGGGGTATTTTTATACATCCCAAGTCTGGGACATTGCTACTTACATATGGTCTTAACAAGTTAACAAGGCTGGTTTCGCACTTTTCTTCACTTAAGAGCTTAATGAAGTACCGTGTAACATTTGTTAAAGGTATTTTAAACCTCTCCAAGAAAATGACTCCTGCATTTTCAAACAATTAATTTATAAATTGTAATACTGTCTTTTCAAAAGACAGAAACAAACAAACAATATGTACATTCAAGAACAAATCTACATATTTGGGAGAGATAAACCAGTAAGGTACAGATCTACCTTCTCTTCTTTGAAGAAAAATTATTTTATTCTTTGAAAAAAATTAAATATTTATTAAAATTTAAGTCAATATTTGACTGGAGCACTCACTGGAAAGATAGGAACTCATTTAGTATTTCTGTTTAGATAAAATCAAATTCTCTAGTAAAATTAAGTTGTGTTGTTTGTTAGAACCTTCACATTGATTCCAGTAAAATTTTGGTTTATTACCACAATTCACAGTATTTAAGACCCTTTAGCATAGCCTCACAAATACTTAAAGTAGCTTTTAGAGGTATACTGGAAACATTCTGCTCCTGCTAAATCTTTTACTTTTGGTAATTCCTATTTTATTATACATGGAAAATACTTCTACAGACTGTAACAGCATAATAATTTAGCAGTGATTTCCCTTACACAACAGCAATGTGTAAATGAGGAGCTATAGAAAAATATTGGAAGTTGCATCCCTATCTATCTCCCCTCTTTCTTTCAATTATTCCTACAGTTCTTTTTGTTTGAGTAACTGTCAGCTTGCCCTGCAGCATATACTGCTAAAGGCAATTCATTCTGAACTGTACAAAAGATATGTCCACCTTAACTGTCAAATATTTATATACAGTATGTATTTTTCCCCTAGAAACAGTTTTAATTATTTCCCGTATGATTGTTTTCCTCATCACTTTGTCTCAATATAATTTTTATCCCATCGATTGGTTAAACAAAAGATCTTCTAATAAGTAATGTTTCAAAATGTCACTAAGGGGGATGCTTCTGTAAGGCATAATAGCTCACCGCTTCATGCAGGATTAGCAATACACCCTTTGTCTTCAGGAGCAGATATTCTGCTTATGTTTAAAAACACACTCATAATTTCAGACAGCTCTCTCATAAATAGGTCAATCCTCCACAAAGCCACTTCTTTGTATGACACAAAGCCAGGAATCAGAAACTGAGGTGACTTTCCTTCCTGGACACAATATTTATTCCCACTTGATTTTCAACCTCAGTGTATCACTTGAAAGAGTGAACATACCTCTAGCAGCACTACTTCCATCTTGCGGCAAAGTCACATGACAACAATACATCCATGCAAAGGCTGACTAACAGGGGTAGCTACCAACCTGGTGATGGACTGCTTTTTTAATTACCTGTTCTATTGTAATCAGGAGCAGCTGACTCCATCCTTTCCACAGTTGTTCTGGCAACAGAAATAAGAAATTTCACCTGGGAATACACTTTAGCAGATTCTCAAGAGACTCTACCAACACCAGAATTTTAGCAAAATATAAAGCATATGTAGATTTGGCAGTTTAAGCAGGACAAATGAGTTTTTTGAACTTTCAAGTATGCAGACAAACCTCAGCTGGTAAAGCAAAGGTAGCATTTTTTTGTTTGCTTTTTGTTTAAAGGTCTATAAGCAGAAATAATGCAGCAGCTCTTTTAATCAGTAAGTAGGAAATATAAATGTCTGACACATTTTAGGCTATGATTACTTTGACTACATCTAAAATGAAGAGCTGAAAGACACCTCACTAAGCATGAGCACCGCAATTCCAGCAATCTCCAGTTTAGGTTGTCTCCAGTTAAAATGGACACCATTTTCATTTCAGTGATGATGAGGTCACCCGACTGTTGCATAACCAGGACCAACTTCTTCTAGAGTACTGAGCGAAGCACTATCGTGACACACGGTGAGCCAAGGATCTCTGAAGTCACTTCTGACAAGCCTTGTGTAATGAGGCTCAGTTCAGTGTCTTCTGGAGGGCAGCTTGTGCCCTCTTACTCAAGCAAGTACCAGCATTTACAGAGCAGCCTATGTACACATACACAATCAAATATGCACTACAAAATAAAAAGAGAAAAAAAAATATCAGGTCTCCATCACACTTCTTCATTCATCAAACTGTGTGTGGAAATTTTCCCATTAGCGCTGTCTGTGTTGCATAGAGTCCTGTGTGCTGTTGAAGGATAAATCTTTTGTAAGGAATGTCCAGCTTCTACTCCTCCATAACCACATGTTTCTAACTCTAGGTTCGTGTAAGCTTTCCTCTTTATTCAGGAGTGGAAAGGTCCCTCCTTGTAGCCTCTGTTTGAATTTCCTGCCTAGGAATACCTCTAAACTGAAATGCCATGCTTTTCTACTGATTAATTTCATATCCTGAGAACAGGCTCCTGCAACTGAGCTGTTTATTCAGTCACTGGTGGTCTTCTCTCCATGATACTTCTTGAGTCCAATTTCAAAGCAGCTGTGACAGTGAGGGACACTTCGCAAAATTTAAAATGTTGCTATATTTCTGAGTGTTTCTGGAAAATGGCAGCTGGACAGAGCAAAAAGCATTCACAGAGAGGGAAAGAAAGGCCACAATGAACTTGGTTGCCCCCTATTCAACATGGCCTCTGTCAGCTCCCCAGCAGCTCCTGCCACCTGCACACCCCAGAGCAGCCTCCAAGTCCATGCATGTGCCCCAGGCTTCCCCATCTGCAGACCTGAACAGAAGGAAAGAAAGCCAAGGAGACCACAGCTTAGGATAGAAAAAGGAGAGAGTAAAGGTAGAATACTGGTGGTATGCAAAGGTATTTTTCATCATCTCCAAATCCTTACAGTGCTTGAAGCTTTATTTGTAAGAGTAAGATATGGTCAATGAAGATGCAAAAAGCACATTTTGCTGTCAGTGACACCAACCAGACCTACTGATGTTTTCAGCTTTTGTGAATCATCTGGTTTCTGAAGGTATGCTCCATTGATACACTGCAACTTAGAGATTTTAAGAGCAGACCAAAATGAGTTTCTCCTAAAATCCTGCTTTCAATTTAACCTTTGTGCTACAGACATTATACATAACACATAGAACAATAAAACATGAATTGTAAGTAAAATGTATGTTTCTGTTATTTTGAATATAATTTCATGTAAGTTGCAATCCAGCATTCTTAGAGGTCAAAGAGAAGGTTGCCCACTTATGCAACTGGCATTAATCAGGCATTTTATTAGGTCACTCACACATATTAATATAATAAATAAATGATTCAAATATCTGTTATAGATTGTTATATCCTGTATAAGAATTCCTCAGAAACCACCACAATCGTGCATCATTATCACTTTTTTAGTTATGGGCAGGATATGAAGCTAAATCTGGCAGTGTGGATTTACTTTTATGGGAATCTGTTGTTAGTCTCCACTGTCAAATGTCAAATGTCTTGGACTTCAGTGAAATTCTGTGTTTGAAAGGAAGGGCTTACAAGGTAAAAGCTTACAGGTGTAATTTTCTAATATATTCTAGCAGTTTGTATATGGACACAATATAGACATAAATGCCCATGTCCCAACTTTAAATTAGCGACTTCGAAATGGAACTTTCTTTAATGGCTCCTCTTATTTCTTTCATTTAAAAACATCAGCTATTAACAAATAATATGCTCATTATGGTTTTCATCATCTTGGACTCACTCCCAGTAAGTAGTAATATGCTCAGCGGTAATAATCCTTGACAAGTTTGACTTGTGTTAATGTACTCCAGTAAGAGCGTAGGTGATACATCCCCTGAGGTACCTTGCTGCCATAATACACCAGCATTCACTTGCAGATTGCCTATCTGTAACCGTGCATGTTTCCAAGTTATTTTGAAAATGGAAGGCTATATCCAACCAAGCATTGTTAACTAAAATTTAGTAAAATTATCGCATCTATAAAGAAAAGTGTGAAAAGCTACAAGAAAAATGCATACTTTTATGCTCACGAATCAAAAAGAAATTACATTTCTGCAATCACCAGCTCATGTATAATATGCTTTGAAATTGAATCACATTATCACTTCAGACAGTACAGGAAGTATCATAAAATAATAGCTATGTCATGAATTGCTTTTTTTCTAAGGGCTTTCTAAAGTAAATTTTAAGGTTTGATAGCATATTGCTTCAAATGGACTGCATAAGAAAGGGGGAGTGCCTATGAAAACATTTGGTCAAATATATTGCATGTGCAAAATGGCTTCAATGAAATTAATAGGAGATGCATAATGCTACTCCTCCTATCTTGCAAAAAACCTGTGAGATTTTATCTGTTCAGAATGGGCATATTTTCCAGAATCTTATTCAATAAATGATGTTGGACAATTGAATAAATTCATTTTCATGATTTTTAAATGTTCATTTTGATGTAATCTCTTCCTCTGTCACTTTTTTTTTTTCCCCATAGAAATTCCCCATTTCATCAATGCCTGGACATTCAAAAATATTTTGAAACAGAAGTAACCAAATCTGGTGATGTGTCTGAAATTACTTATTTCTGAAGTGGACCGGATGGAGAATATTGGCATAATTCTCCAATAGTTTGTGTGCAGAATTTAACTTTGCTGCATTTTCTAGTATATTTAAACTTTAACAAAGATAGGCTTTAGATCCTCAAAACTACAGTTCTGGTGTATATTTCAGCCAGTTTATATGTGGATACAATTCACAAATTCCCATGCACTGATCTAAAATTTAGAACCTTAACATGGAGCACTAATATTCTACTTTTCATTTCTATCTCAGTTAAAAGCATATAAGCCAATAGTAAATAACACCTTAATTTGTTCATTTCAATCACCTTGACTATCTCCTAATAAGTAGCAATATATTTTAAATCGGCGTAGTCAGCAGGATGTCAATAGAGGAACTATTACAGAGGCACAGCTGTGCCCCTTCTCCCACAGATGTACGATGGGTGAAGGAGAAGTGACCTGATCCAGTGGCAGTTGTGGAAAGGTTAGAACAAAGCCAGAAAGTTTTGGGGATGACTGAGGTAAAGGGACTATGTGTGCCATCTTTGGTGCCTGTTTGATTCAGGTGCAAGACTACTCCAGAATGGTGGAAAAAGCTAATTTAAAGAAACAATTAGAAATAGATTTTTAAGGAAAGAGTTGCAACGAGAAAGAGAGCAGATTTGGTTATTAGAAGATGTCCTGGTTTAACCAGGATAGGGTTAAGTTTCCCCAGCAGTGGGGGGCAGCTCTAGCCGGGTTATTCAGATACCATGCGGATGTCACATCCTGGCAGGTCACATTTTCCTGGCGCGGAGCGCGGTGCACTCGTGGTTTTGTACATCGTGCTTCTCACTGCTGTATTTGGTAGCTATTTTGCTCTGTTCGTTGCTATCACTATTACTGTTATTGTTATTGTTGTTGTTTGTTGTGTTGCTATTGCACTGTTGTATTAAACCTTTCCTTATTTCAGTCTCGGGGCTTTGTATTTCACTCCCTTTGTAGGGGAGGGGCAGCGGCCGCGTGGTCTCAGACCCGGCAGGGGCTAAACCACCACAGAAGAAAAAATTGAAATCATATTGGCACAAGCAAAACAACCCCCCTGTATTGTCCAGATTCAGAAGTTAATTGTGTGTGTAGATTCTGAGGACTGGAATGGGAACATATGGGGAGATTCTGATGAGAGCAGTTTGGAGGAAATAGAGGAAGTGGAGGAAAGGAATGTGTGACCTCTCATCAAAACAGAAAGACACACAGATCCATAAGGCACAAACACTCGAACCACTGTCCTCATGACCCCCTGGACAGAACCCAAGCTGAGCTCCAAACCAGGTTTTCGCTTAAACCAAGTGAAATGGAAACTGAGTATCTGTGGAGAGTTTCCTTAGCAGGGAGGATTGAATCCTGTCGAGCAACAATGAGGCAGGGGGGTTCTGGGGTCCTGGAGTATTTTTGAGTGATGGGCTAGTGGGTAACAAGTCAATAACATCTCGACTGACTTATTAGGCTGGGCGTGTGGACCCCAAGGAGATGGGGGGAACCTGTTACTATACAGGTGTAGGGACTGTCGGAATTAGCGTAGGAAGTAAAAAAGGCTGCTTGCATTCAGGCAGTGTATAAGAGGGAGCAGCACAGAATACCGATTATCGTGCTGGGGCACCCCAGCCACCTTAGACCTCTTATTAGAGGGCTCCCAGATTCGTTAAAGATACATGTCCAGTCCCTCAGAGAAAGGATTCAAAGGGCCATCAAATGTAATCAGCAAAACTCAAGAAGTCTACAGGAAAGATGAGGAGGGAGTCTTTATCAGGGAGTGTAGTGATAGGACGAGGGGTAACAGTTTTAAACCAAAAAAGGGTAGATTTCTTTTGAATATAAGGAAGAAATTCTTTAGTGTGAAGGTGGTGAGACATTGGAACAGGTTGCCCAGAGAAGTTGTGGATGTCCCCTCCCCTGTTCAAGGCCAGGTTGGACAGGGTTTGGAGCAACCTGGTCTAGTGGAAGGTGTCCCTGACCATGGCAGGGGGGTTGGAACTAGATGATCTTTAAGGTCTCTTCCAACCCAAAGCATTCAGTGATTCTATAATTCTATGAAACCCTCTGACTCTGCCTGAGCATGTATTAACTTGGGCGGAAGTGTTACATGATACGGTTGTTTATGGGTGTGAGATGAGATGGGATGGACTGAGCTGGGTGATGGCATGGAAAGAAATAGGAAGGTCCAGCAATTCAGCCAAAAGATTCTACTCTGAGGGGCCTCCTCGTCAGGGGTTTGAACCTCCCTGAGGCAGACCAGGTCTAATTTACGATCCAGGAAGTAAAGACCTTTGGTGAAAGGTGTTGGCTTTGGGGGTACCCCAGCAATGTTACAGGGCAATCCACTCATCATATCCCAAAGCTGGTGGAATTGCTAGAGGGGAAAATTTGCAACCAAAGGCAAAGGTTGGCAACCACACCCCCTCAGGAAGAAAAGTTTAACCCTTTCATGACACTGTGAGGGGAACTGAGAGAGATAAAAAAATAGAAGCTGCAGTTTGGGGTTAGGGCCACCAACTCCACATGCTGAATTCCTGCCAATGGTCCACTGACAAGGAGCCCTGTTTAGATATCCCTGTGGGTCCAAGACAGATAAGTTTAGAAATGTAATTGATACAAGGGCCCAAATTAGTGTCCTAAACAGACCAGAGGCTGATGAGTTAGGAATTAAACCATCAAGGAAAATTATGAACTTAATAGGTGTGACAGGGGCTGTAGAAAAATGTCCTGTAGCCTGAATACAATTTTGGTTACCGGAGGAAAAGAGGGTGACAGCTGTGGAGATGGCTTTGACCCCTTATAAGGGAAATATATTGGGGTTTGATGTGCTGGCAGGTAAACAATGGTATCTACCTGATGGCGGAGTGTGGAGTTTTGGAGGTAGATGGATAGGGGTGACTCATGTAAGAATTTTGCAGGTTGCTCCTTTACTATCACAATCTAGAGTAACCCATGTCTCAATATCCATTGCCAACCGCTGTCAAATGGGGTATTTTAGAAGTAATTAATGATGGTGAGAAAAGAGAGATTATAAATTGTACACCTTCTCCTTATAATTCTCCAGTTTGGCCAGTCCATAAACCAGACTGACTACCAGAGATTGAATAGTAACACCTCATCATTAACAGCTGCTGTCTCAAGTGTAATTTTGATAGTGACAGCAATACAGGCAGCTGCTCATCCATGAATGGCTCCTTTAGATGTTAAAGATACGGTTTTTCATATTTTCCCTAAGGGACAAAGATAAGCCCCAGTTTGCCTTTACTTGGGAAGGGACACAATACACCTTTAATCATTTCCCACAAGGATACAAACGTTCCTCCGCTATTGCCCACAATGCTCTGGCCAAACTTCTTGACATGGTGGAGCTGCCATTGGGTGTCCACATATATAAGTATACAGATGATGTGCTAGTTGATGGAAATACTAAAGAACAGGTAGGGCAAGTGACTGAAACCATCTGGGATCTGTTAACTAAGAATGGGCTAGATATTCTGACCTCTAAATGTCAAGGTCTTGGGCAAGAAATCAAATTCTGGTGGGTGGCCGGAGCAGTTGCAGTACCGATGATACTCTATCAGCTATTGAGAAAGGGCAAAATCCAAGCAATAAGGCAGAATTATAGCAGCTGCTAGGTATGCTGGGTTATTGGAGAAAACATATATCAGGCTTCTTGGCAATCACTAGTCTTTTATATGACTTGCTTCAAAGGAATAGGGAATGGGATTGAACTCCACAACATTGAGAGGCCCTGAATATTTTAACGGATGAACTCAAGACATATCAGAGGTTAGGGCCCTTACACTCACAGGATCCACTGAGGGTGAAGTGGGGATTTGCAAAATATGCCTCCTATTGCAGTGTGTTTCAAAAGGGACTGCAAGGACTGACTAGACCTCTGCTATTCTCTTGCACTTCATTTAAGGAAACTGAATAACTGTATTCTCACTTACTAGGGTACTTAAGGAAGTGAAGATGTTACATACCGTGCAGGATATTGTAGTGAAAGGCCCTTTTCTTCTCTTAAATTCAATCCATAAGGGATCACTCCCTTCTGAGAGGGTAGACCAAAAGGCCACAGTACAGAAGTGGTATGCCAATTTAGAGGGAGTTTATCAGTTACTGCAATTAGGAGAGGGCCTGGACAAAATCTCTAAGTTCCCACAACCTATAAATCCAGATCTGGTTTTGTTAGGCTGTCCTGGTTTAGCTAGGATAGGGTTAAGTTTCCCCAGCAGTGGGGGGGGAGCTCTAGCCGGGTTATTCATTACCATGCTGACGTCACCACCTGGTGACTAGCTGAACGTGGGAGAATCGGTGAATGCGTGTGTTATGTGATTTTCTCTGCTCTTACTGCTGTATCAGTAGAAATCTTGCTCTGTTCATTGCTATTACTGTTATTGTTATTGTTGTTGTTTGTTTTGTCGCTGTTGCACTGTTGTATTAAACCTCTCCTTATCTCAGCCTCGGGGCTTTGTGGGGGAGGGGCAGCGACCTCGTGGTCTCAGCCCCCAGCAGGGGCTAAACCACCACACAGGCCAACCTCATAAAACTCCCAAAACAAAGATGCGTCCAAACTGACCACAGGTTCAGATACACAAGGAGTGTGGTTCACTGATGCATCCATGCACTGAATGGGATCAAAGTGGCAATATTAAAGCAGCATCATTGGAAATTGGTACCAGGAAAATTATTATATCCTTGTCAGGATGGTTAATGAGTTTCCTCCAATTTTGATAATGACTGTAGTTATGCTTATTATGATTTGTATTATAAGTTGTATTAGCTTTGTAGTAGTGAAGTCTGTGTTAATGGCAGAGTATGTCTTTTAAAATCTGTTTGTATAATTATCAAGGAATGACAACCCACAAGGAGGATTAAAACTCACTGGGACTGCGCTCCCTTTTTACCTTGGAGGCAAGAGATGACTGCACCACCACTCCAAGAACACCAGACAAATCATGACTGTGGTCATGCGGTGGATTTTGTGGCAGGTGTACACACCCTGACAAAGATGGGGCTTCCCAACTGTTGAAATATAGTGACTACTGTCTCTTTTCCGGCCCTTGTTTTTGTGTCTTCAGTAATTTGGGCTCTCAGCCAATAAGAGCTGATACAGACCACAGATCAGATTCAGCTCAGGTATAAATGGAGTCCCATTGGGGAGCCAGTTTGAGCCAGTCCTCTCTGTAGCAGCAAGGCTGCAGTCAAGGACTCTCCCCTTGGGTTGGGATGCTATCCAATGAAATTCCTTGAGCCTGAGAGCCCTCACTTGTCAGATGAGTGATTGTGCATTTTGGATTATCATTGAAATCCTACGAATTCCTAAATTGGCTGTGTAGTAATAGTTCCATCTCATGGACATCCAAACTTGTAGTTTATTGATGTTTGCTGGAGTGCTAACTGATCTTTCTCAAAATAAATTTTGTTTTGAGTATTTGTCTTGTCTATTTTAAGACCCTCCACAACACATTCAGCTGTAAATATACAAACTATAAGATTTTTAAAATGTGCAATTCAGCAGTATAAAAACTTGTATAAAGTTAATCTAAGATGAATTAAATATAAGCCTAGAAGGGTTTTGTTTTTTTTTTTCTCCTTCAATTGTGTTTGAAAGAGCTTTTTATTTGGACCATAAAACAGAAGGAAAAAATCTCTCTCCCTGATTCCTTCTCGCCACATGAACAGCACTATCTGTGCACGTACTGGGTTTGTGTGTGGTGGGGTTTTGATAATGGGGGAGGGGCTACAGAGGTGGCTCCTGTGAGAAGCTGCTAGAAGCTTCCCCTGCTCCAAGTCAGACCCACCTCTGGTCAAGGCTGAGCCAATTGCCAATGGTGGTTACACCTCTGTGGTAACATATTTAAGAAGGGGAACTTGAGAGGAGGAGCAGATATGAGGGAAATACCTATGCAAACACCAAGGTCAGTTGAAGAAAGGAGGGGGAGGAGGACTAGGGGGAGGTGCACCAGAGCACAGGTTCCCCCTGCAGCCCATGGTGAGAGGGCAGGCTGTGCCCTGAACCCATGGAGGTCACCGGTGGAGCAGATGCCCACCTGCAGCCTGTGGAGTAACCCACACCGGAGCAGGCAGCTGCACCTGAAGAAGACCGGGTCAGCTGCTGGAAGTCTGAAATAACAGCAGTGGCTGAAATTAACTATGCAAAAATGTCTATTAATGTCCAAACAAAATATTGATACATTTTTTTCCCCAACCCCAAACAAAGCCAAATTTAATTTTGATATCCTTGAAGGCCTGTGAGTTGATGACTGGAAAACATTTCAAGACTTCATTTTGTGATAATATAGGTTTTACTGTAGATCGGAAGAATAATATTTAAGAAAGCAATTCAAAACACAGTAAGAGAAACTACCAGAAGCCTTCAACAAACAAACAACGGAACAAAGTCATGTCAAGAAGACTGTAAAGAAGTCAAATGAAAAAAAAAAACAAAAAAAACCACTAGAAAAACAGAAGACAAAAATACTACACAATTTGGAGAGACAAAAATTTTGGAAGGAGGGGGCTCCAGCAGCCACTAGAGGTGCCAAGCAGACATGATACAGTGTGAGAGTGTATGATAAAGGTGGAATCCAGAGTGCCCAGGTTAATACCTATATTTAAGACACCAGGTAAAGCTAAATTCTCCAAGCATTTAATGTTGTGTAATAGCCAATGAAGGCAGACAAAAAATATTTGTCTAGAGATTTGTAAAATATTTTTTGACCAATTATAGAGGGAACTAAAAGTGTTTAATTTAGCATAAAATGTAGGCACACACTGTCTCCCAAATTTTAGTGGATGGGAGCGTAATCAAGGTTGAATTATGATGAGACTAGAGATAGGAATGATAAAAAGGTGTCCCAAGAATAGGTGGCTGAATAGATATGAAAAGCATAGGAGGAATCGCAAGTTGCAAAATCTTCAACTTATCCAAATGTCAGATCCTGACCAGTCCAGGTTTTAAGACAAGCACAGACATGAGCAAGCACCACCAAGATGCAACAAATAAATAATGGTTAGGTTGCAGTAACAAACAACACAGCAACGAAGATATTGAGGTCTGCCAAAACAGTCAATACATTGCCTAAAAATGTGTAAAAGGACATAGGGGGCATAAAAGAGAAGACAAATGCCAAATTAGCAGTAAAATTCTTAACAATATTGAGTTATTTGCTAGTGCCAGTAACTACAGAAATAGCAGTTTATTATCAATACCAGGAAAACAAAAAGAATGAAAAATATTTGCCAGCAGAAGACCAACCAGTTCTCAGCAAATAGTTATAGGCCAAAGTAGTATAGACACTACCCCAAGAGGGGTACATACTCCAACAAGTAATAGTAACATAAAAATACAGTCATAAAAGCATTTTAAAATCGCTTCCACAAAACTGTTTCATTTTGGAGACAACTATTATGGGGGAAAAAAGAGATAAAAAAAAATTTGTGTTCACATTCCATGTGCTGTGAAAATTGGTGGAAACTGAAGCAACATGTTTTGCATTGAACTTTGGCTTGTACAAAGGGAAACTGAATAGTTGCCACTCACCTTGTTTTTCAACTGGATACTAGACATATTTGGATTGTCACAGAAGTTGATAGTGAAAAAAAAGAAAAAATAAATGAAATTAAAAGTGTATGTTCTTTGTAGATGGAATTTAAAAATGTCTGTTCTTTGAAGGTTGGCCAGTAACATCATTTTCATGCAAAAGAATGAGTCAGGGAGACAGAAGTACATGATGAGATGCAGAACTACCTGCAACTGAAAACATTATCATGGTAAGGACAGCTACAAACAGCTGACAAAAAGACAGACAATATTATATAAACATGACACAGGTTCCTCCAAGCCAGGAGCTCATCACTACTAGACCGTGGCATCCCAAACTGAAACCTGATTGACCTGGGCTACGATCTCTGTACAGGAAAGAGTAACAGTGCTCTAACACTTCCTATGCCCACAGAAGTAGGAGCTGAAAAACCAAACCACCACCATTATTTCTTCTGTTGTGCCACTAGGAAGGAACTAGTTATAAGCCTCAAAGCCACTGCAGGATGTTTGGTTTTGTATACGTGAAGTCCTCATCACCACATGGTCCTGGTCCCAGAGTAGAGCTTTTATGTACCACCGTATGGCACACATTGTATTTTAATATAAATTCTGTGTTACATCCTTCACATAAAATACCCATAACTAGTAGAGTCAGCAGATACAGGGTCTTGTCAATTAGATGTGCACAGTCTGTCATCAATATGCTGGCTGACACAGAGCTTTATTACAAAGACTTAGGCTGAAAGACATTAGAACATTCCCTAGCAATGCCAAAAGTAGTTGACAAGCCTGTAGTTCAGTGTTACTGAGAATTGTCTTCTACTTCTAAGTTATTTATCTATGCAGGCAGTATTTAAAAACAAAACCAAAACGAAAGGTGCACAGGTGTCAATGTGTTTCAATCAATTTAAATGTGAAAAATTGACTGCTGATATCCAATGATGCAACTGGCGGGTTTCAAACATGCGTGCAGCAGGGGAAGGTTAACTCTCACTGAAAAATTCACTATGCCTATAAACTAGAGTAATAGAAATTGAGAAGAGCTGTTTGCATTATCTCAATTATTGTATTTTTCCTCGCATGTAGTGAGCTGACAAGCCACTTACCTTTCGTTTTTATCTGATAACAGCCCACTAACAATGATACAAGAAAGTGTAACATGGAGGCTGCATTCCTACAAAAGAGACCTAGCAATTGTTTTTTGAGAGATGTTCTCAAAAAAAATTTACAGACCATAATGGCCAATTACCTGAATGGAAGAATGTCAGCCTGTAAGCCCTTGTCACCAAGCACTGCAACCTCAGGCCACTGGTGCTGTCACCACCGACCTCCTCCAAAGAGCATTATTTAGATTTCTGGTATGTGAGCTCATATCTCACCTACTCTGCTGGGGCACCAGAGCACACACCAATACATCCTCTGCCATCATTGCAGTGGGAGGAAGAGTGATGATCTTTCTGGGGACAGGCCTCTCCCTTGGCCAACCAAATCACTAAAAAAAATAATAAAAATATTAACAATGCAGTATCTGGGAACAGAACAATATTTCCCCTGTTTTTAAAAGTCTATACTATTATGACTTCATTACCTAAAATAACTAGCTGAAATAATATCCCTACAGCATTATACATTTATACAGCAAATAAACAGGGCATAAGTCATTATAAATCCCAGTCATGTAAAGGCATTTTATCAAACGTTAAATGCCTAAATCTCTCTGAATACCTGCTTATATAAATCACTGATTGGCATATACACACCATTTAATGATTTAGGCCTTGGTCACTTTTGAAACAGATAACTAGAATCTAGCTT
Source organism: Strix aluco (assembly GCF_031877795.1). Classification (NCBI taxonomy): domain Eukaryota; kingdom Metazoa; phylum Chordata; class Aves; order Strigiformes; family Strigidae; genus Strix; species Strix aluco. The sequence goes on along the minus strand of NC_133932.1, from coordinate 30,045,671 downwards.
TTCCTGGATGCATGAAAATATTACCATATTACCTCATTTATTTTTAATCTCCTCACATGCAGTATAAAACAAAAAGAAATCTATACACAAAACCAGAGGTTCTTTTAAATAGATTCATTTATATGCGTTTTGTTGGTTTAATGGAATTCATGAACTTGGAGGTACATATAGCTGACAGAAATTTATTCCCCCTCTTTTTAAATTCTTAGTTCTTCAGAACTATGAAGAATGTATTTGAAACAAACAAATTACTGGTTTCAAGATTAGTATTCACTGTGGTCTGCAGATGAACAAAAGATGTATGAACAGTCAGAGACAGCAGATAGGATTCTTCTGTTTATACATGCATCTCCTAAACGTGAACAACTCTAGCTCAGTAATTTTCTAGTTTTTATTTCAGGCAGCAGAGCAGCTGTGACTTCATTGCTTCAGTTTAATTTTAATTGAATGTGCAGTTTGGAATATGTTAAAATGATCCACATGACATATTTTAAAACATCTTGTATATGAGACTGCTGAATATCCATCAAACTTTAATAAGAGGATAGTGTACTGTGTAAACAGATGACATTGCTGATCACAGTCCTCCTCTTCTCTGCACCCCAGTCACAAACTTCATTTATCAAAATGTATGGGTCTATGTTAAAACAGTAGTGCAGTGGGTAATATTTGCTGTACTATGTCACCTATAATTTTTTACTGTGAAAAATTAAGACTTTGAAATGTAGCTGTTCAAAACCTATCAATTTCCATTCCTACGAATTTTCCTTGGAGAGAAGTTCATTTGTGAAAAAAGTTTCATAAAAACAACAAACCCCCACATATTTCTTTAATTAACTATAAGCATCCTTTCAGTAAAAAAATATTTTTAAAACATTAGAAATAAAGATTTTAATGTTTTCTTATAAATTTTTTTAAAGTACTATAGTTTGTTTCTTTTGAAGAGATGAAACCTGAAAGTTCAACTTTGATTTGAATGACATTCTCTATTTAAAATAATTCAGTTTTTAACTGTTGTATCCACCAGTGAATTAAAATGTTCTCTCACTTCACTCCTTGTACATGAATCCCTGGAGTATAATTATAACTATGTATTTGTGTCTACCTAAACAGAAATCAACAAGACCATTTTTATTCTGGGAAAATTCTTTTGCAACTTGGCCAATTCTTTGGTTCTTGACTAATTCTGGTGGTTACAAACCAAAAGTCTGTAAGCTTAGGCCTACACTAAAGGATTCCCCAAAACCTTAGAAGACTATTTTCTACTGTGATTTTGTAATTTACAATTTTTATCTCAACTGTAAAACTTCCATAATGGAAAGTATGCAAATAAAAAAATATATACTACTCTTATATTTCACAGTGACACCTTTTAATGTGTCCATTTCCTGCTAAAGGGAAACTTGTGACATTCATGTAGGAATTTTCTACTCTATATTTTTTTTAAATGTGCAGGATATCCTTTTCACCAGGAAAGTAGGAAATCTAAATTAAGATGTATTAAACACAAAAACCCCCCTTCCTAGGAGTAAATTAAGAATGTTTGCACGAACACCACCTCAGTTTCTTTTGCTTATGTTTACACAAAGACATATGCAATTTTATTCCTGCCCAGCAGAAGACAAAAATTTACACTGTGTTCCAAAGTATCATAGAGTATCATCTCTAATGTTTCATTCAGATGAATGCAATTGCATAAACCTAAAGCTTTAGTTGAAGGGATTCATCATCACCTCCACCATGGCCGTGCCCTGCCATTCCAAGCCACTCCGATGCTGAGCCACCAAAGCCCGAGTGCACAGGCAGGCATGTTGCCAAGTGCTTTCCAGGAGTTTGCAAGGACATGGGACACAGCCGGGCTCGAATGTTTTGCATATGCTTGATAACAGATTTTAACTAATGTGTAAAACAACTGACAGCATATATCACCTTTAAAATGTTAGCAGGTCATGGTCAGCCCTAGTACTTTACAGATTTACCCACCTCTTCTTCAATCTCTACGTGGACTAATGCTTTTGCTACTGAATCATGTGTTAACGCCACTTCTCAATTTTTTTTCAAGCAGAAAGGTCACAGACATTTTCTATTGACTAGAAGTATTCTTTCCTTTTCAATAATGTACAACATCAAGTTAGCTTACGTGACTATATACTAGAAACATGATTAAATTCCTAATGAAGTATGCCTATGTATATACATCTTCCTCCATTTTCTTCCACTCCAGTTTTCTATTTTGATGACTATATATTTCTTTCATAATGCATAATCCAATTTTTGAAGAATAGTAAAAAAAAAACAACTTAATGTTGACATTAAATTACAAAAAATGGCACTATAATTATCTTGTTCTTGTTTTATGCTAGGTTTTCTATTATTCTGATCATATCACCTTACTTCATTTTTTCAAAGTTAATATTTACGTTGTACTCCATCCAGGAAGTCTTTCACACAGAGCTAGCTAATAAAGAGTAATTGGTTATGTAGTATTACAGTCCTTGCAACCTACAATCCTACTTGATTATAAAAATTAATCGTAACACCTTAAAAATAGAAACTCTATTACTATTCATTGGAACACACTGACTCAGACAGAAGTTCATTGCATTAAATATAAAATCTATTTTATTTTTTAAATGCATCTGACTTCCTGAGTAAAGGTAAGATTTCCTACTTGGTAAGATTAACCTCCAGCTTATTTATGAGTCTGAACAGAAAACATTTGTGTTTGTCATCAAGTTGTCATTTAAACCAACAGTCAGTAACAACAACCAGTAAGATTACAGTCTTGCAATTGTGTTGGAAATACATGTAAGTATATACATCAGGAAAGGATATGCTTCTTTGCACTTCACAAAAATGCATTGATATGATATTTATACAATTCTATCTTCTTCTAAATATAAATCTGTTCAGAAGAGACAGACAGAGAAAAAAAAAAGCTGTTAGATGTTCAGCACAAAACTGAATGCAGCCTTAAATCAAGTGAGTGCTTTTCTAAGATCAACCTGTAGGACTTTAGAGGGAAAGATATCCACTAAAAACAAACAACTTTTATTTTAGCACCTTTTGCAGATATTCACTGTTTCTTCTGGAAACTGCCAATTATAACAGTTGCAGTTTTAACATGCACATAATGGGCAAAGCAAAACCAAATGACAATGGAAAAACTGACCAGCCCCCCAAAAAACAGGAGTTAAACACACGGCTACACTTTCCTGTATTAAAAATTTGATATTTTCAGTCAACTCTTAAAAAATAAATCACATTAATGTTTCTTAAAAATGGCAATTTAAACAACATCCTAATTTGCCATGTAATTTTGCTACGCAGTACAGCTGACTCATGCCTTAACCAGCAGCAGTGCAACTGCCACAATAGCTAATGGAACTGAGAAAGACTGTGCAAGTGTCAGACAGTACCGCTTATAGCATCTCACAATGTTTTAATGCAAAATTATGTCAGAAAATTAAAACAAAAGCCAAACTAGAAACCAGTTTCAGAAAATCTGTATTGTGTTCAAATTAACATAAGCAACTATCCAAACAGCGCTAGCATTTGTCTTCTTTTTGCCATTCACCAATCTTCCTCCACAATATTATCAAGATTTTTCTCTCTTCCCTTTTTTTAAAAGATGAGAAGAATTACTTAGGAAAACCCTTGAAAACAATCTTTGCCCCTCTTCCACAAATTTATGGGTTCAACAGCTGTAATTTTGCTTCCAGTGAAAATAACTGCATATTGTGAAGCAAGAAAAAGGGTTTCTAGTAAAACAGTGTGTACAGTCAGTTCGCAGAGTCTTACTAATATATGATCAGTAGGCTAATAGAGAATTACAATAGGATTGATGCAGGAATTTTGATGAAACATGTTTTTCTCCTTCTCTGTTCCTTTACACTGTTCTCTCCACATGAACGTCTTTACTCGGTTATCATAAATCTTAACTGAAAAGAGAAAAATCTCTGAGCATTGTTTCTGCCAACCCAACCACATTATTCTTCCCATTTTCATTTCCAGAATAATCCTATCCCCTTTTTCATGTTTGTCTATTGCACTGCAGCTTCCACTTATAATAAGCCATCCAACAACAAGCATGAAGTAGTCCAAGCATGTGGACAACAAATTTATGTAGCAATCTAGTAATAAATTTGATCATTAATATTCTGTTTATTGTGGCCAAAGGTACAAAGAACTACTCAATGAGATTCCAAAATGGCAGTTTAATATTAGGCAAAACAGAAGATATAGCTCATAAAAAACCCAAACCCAAGGCATTTGCTGCATAACCTGTTTCGGTGCATGCACAACAAGTGGTATTACAAATAATTGCTTCCATATGTTTTGCATTCCTAATTTCAATAGCTCTCTTCCAAACACCCAAACTGATTTTGAACATTCACTGTTGATAAAAAAACCCAAGACAGAAATATAAAATAGCTTTCCCTGTGCTATACCTACAAAGTTAAAAAGGACTAACTCTTTATTTTGGAGACTTTAAGGTAAGAGTATTTTACAGATGGTGTAACTTTTAGAAGGGTTTCTCTCAGCCGTGAAATGAGATCTTTCCAGAGGGAATGATACTTCACTGCCTAGAACTGGTTCTATCAAGGCCAGGAAAAATATCTGCCTCTGGTTTCACGGGAAATATTGAGGGTCTTCAAGAGCAATGTGGAGAAAACCCCTATATTTTTATGAACAAGATCATTATGTGTAGTGGGGAGCAAGAGGGGGAGCAGATCAAGTGTTTCTCTTTGGTCTTTAACAATCAAGCTAAAGTCATAGATGAAAATGGTGATCAAATTATGAAATGGGGCTACAAAGATTATGTTAACACAGATTAACAAAGCTTCTTTGCACTGGGGGATCCTCCAGTTTCTCAGGCTCAGAAGAGCAGCTCAGGTGCTCTTCTGTGCATCAGTGGCTCCCTATGGCACCAAGCTACCCAAACTCACACTAAACCACTCCCAGTTACAGAAACCAATAAAACTGTGGGGAAACATATGCTGTGATCCAGTCTCAGCCTCCATGCTGGCAGCATAGATTAGCTGACAAAAAACAGCAGCCACCTGAGTCTCATCTACAGTATCATCTTTAATAGCATCACTGATAATAGAGGCAAGCCCACAACAAAATTGTCTGAAAGAACATACTGTAAATTAGCATAAATCTTCAGCATGAAGAATTAGAAAATACAGCAAAGAAAGTGTTCATTCATTCATTATACAAGTGAAATTAAAAAAAATCTGTAAGAAAACTACTGTGCTACCATGAAGACATCTACATGTTCCTAAGTAATATTGGATATAGTAAGTCATCTCCTGTCACAGATACAATGAAAACTGGAATGAACAAGGGAGATTAGAAGAACAAAGCACTCATGCTTTATTACAATACAGTGATATTACAAAACTGCCATAATTGAAACATCAAATAGCCCAAGATGACAGCATCTAGTAGATTCACAAAGGAAAAAAAAAACAAACGAACAAAGCACGTTTTTCTTGTTTGATTATCAGATGGGCTAAGACTAAGTTACCAGCAGCAATCCAGATGAGGCAGTGAGAAGCCCCTCCTGGGTTGTTACCCACAGGAGCTCTGTGTTTCAACCTTTAGATTGCTTTCACTTCCCAGTTGTCCCACACCTTTCAGTGCAATACAGATTTAGCCACAGTAGTGCACTAAATATAAGGTATTGTGCCACTTTCATTGAAATAAAAGCATTTTGGTCAAGAGAGCAAGCAAATGGCTGCTACCTATACCGTGCAAAGAACAAAAATAATTCATCATAATTCACATATTCTTCTATACATAAAATGTGTTTCAGAAAAAAAAAAAAAATCTATACTACAAGTAGCCACCTCTGCTTTTGCAATTTTATACTTATTTTAGTAAGATTGTCTTCCCATATGTCTTTAGTGCAGAAAAACTTACAGAACATGCACACATCTAAGCAGATAAAACACGATATAATTGCTTTGCTGTTTATTTTGATTCATGTTAATTAAACATCTTCAACAGGATGCAATGGAAATTACTTAGCTCCAAGCTATAACCATTGCTTTTCAGAAGCAGGGCAATAATAAACTCTGTCAATTCATTTACCAAAACTTGCTATTAAAAATATGCAGAGAAATATTTTCAAGGAAGAAAGAGCAACAATGGATAGAAGAGGCAACAACAAACAGGCACATAAATATGCAGTTTTTAATATGCAGTCCAGATTTCTATTTTCATTTTAAAGTGCCCTCACTCTTGAGTAAGCACAAAGAATAGGAGCAACTTGGCAGACGTAACAGTATCAGTAACAAAAGTAATAACAGCCTGATCTTGCTGCCTCAGTTTGACTGACAGTTCACTTACCTGCCTTCTCTTTTTTTCCTTTCTCCAGTAACCACAAAATGTATTACATGTTTTGTATTGCGTGTTTTGCTTGAGTGTAAGTGCACACAGGCAAGAAACAATTTCTCTGATGATATTACATGGAGCAGGCTAAATGCTAGGCTTTTGTGAGTGGCCTGAAACTTAATTTGTACAGCTTGTGAACCATGCAGTGGTACATGGCACAGGCAGTTCTGCTCAACTCCTGACTTACTTCCATCTCAGTCCCCTGACTGTGGTTACATATTCCTATGTGCTTCATCTCAGGGCTAGGTATTTTCAAAGTAGATTAGACTAATAACAGCTGTTGATGAATTAATGTCCTAGCTTGAAGACTCCAGCTAAAAAACTCTTCTTTCAGGCAAGACTCTTGTTTCAGGTAATTTCTTACATTTACATTTTTTGCTTTGATTTTGAATTAAGTACCAAACAAAAAACAAACAAGCAAACAAAACTGAGGGAAAAAATGCAATGTCATATCCAGTATTTTGTCACAGTCATTAACACTTTTATAAAGATTTACACAATATACAGATTCTCTAGTTTTGATCATTGGCAGCAAAAGTCAAAACATCTAATATATAATATGGATACGTGTGTGTGCATGTGCAGAGATGTGTGCATTTTGAGAGAGATATTCCACTGAAAAATGTTTTGCCTTTTCTAAATTTTGTCTGCGATTCCTGTGAGAAATACAGCATAATTATCTGCATAAAAAGACAATTAGCTACTAATGTTTAATTTCTATGCCTCTTAAACTTGTTGTTAGATCATAATCTCAAATAATTACTCAATTTTTTAAAAGAATATTCATGATCCATATTATTAGATTTATATCCCTTACACATTTGTATGATTTTCTACTATTCAAGTAAGTAGTTTATGACACACAACAGGAGGAGAATTGATTTTTCCTTTTGTATAGGTGTGTATCTTAGAGAGCCATCAAGAAATTCAACTTCCATAAATAATGTCAGCAGAGAGCACTCCATGATCTATAATTGTGCCTTATAGTTAACTTCTATAGATTTCAGACCTGGGACTGAGTATTGAGGCTGTCACAAACTAAGGGAAAGACATATACATTTACTGGTCCCATAAAGTGGTTATTGTTCTTTGTCTCTGGATTAATCTCTTGCCTTTTTTTCCCGTTGATTAAGTGCTGAATTGTTCTTCCTTGGGCAAAAGGCTGCTGTAGGTTGCTTCAGTCATGAGAAGAGAAGAGAGCAAAGATACTGTCTCTACTTTATCCAGCTCTCCCCCATATTCTTCCCACCTATCTTACTTTCCGGTATATTTTACAATAATTTCTGTTAGAAATTACTGGAAATTAATCTGGCTTCAGCAATCAAGGATAAAAAGAAATGTTTCTATAAGTACATCAGTAGCAAAAGAAAGACCAGGGAGAGTATCCATCCCCTGCTAGATGCAGAAGGAAACATGGTAACAAGTGATGAGGAGAAGGCTGAGGTCCTTAATGCCTTCTTTGCCTCAGTCTTTAATAACAAGACTAGTTGTATTGAGGGAATCCAGCCTCCTCAGCCAGAAGACAGAGACTGGGAGAACAACCCCCCCGCATCCCAGGAGGAGATAGTCAGTGACCTACTGCATCACATAGACACAACAAGTCTATGGGACTGGATGGGATAAACCCAAGGGTGCTGAAGGAGCTGGCTGGGGTGCTCGCCAAGCCACTTTCCATCATTTACCAGCAGTCCTGGCTCACTGGGGAGGTCATGACAGATTGGAAATCGACCAATGTGACACCCATATATAAGAAAGGTCAGAAGGATGATCTGGGAAATTACAGGCCTGTCAGCTTGACTTCGGTGCCCAGGAAGCTGATGGAGCAGCTCATCCTGAGTACCATCACACAACACATGCGGGACAACCAGATGATCAGGCCCAGTCAGCATGGGTTTATGAAAGGCAGGTCATGCTTGACAACCTGATCTCCTTCTATGACAGGGTGACCTGCTTATTGGATGAGGGAAAGGCTGTGGATGTAGTTTACCTTGACTTCAGTAAGGCCTTTGACACCGTTTCCCACAGCATTCTCCTGGCAAAACTGACTGCTCAAGGCTTGGATGATCGCACACTTTACTGGTTAAAAAACTGGCTGGATGGCCGGGCCCAAAGAGTTGTGGTGAATGGAGTTAAATCCAGTTGGCGCCGGTCACGAGTGGTGTCCCCCAGGGCTCGGTTTTGGGGCCACTCCTGCTTAATATCTTTATTCATGATATAGATGAGGGAATCGAGTACATCCTCTATAAGTTTGCAGACAACACCAAGCTGGGTGGGAGTGTTGATCTATTTGAGGGTAGGGAGGCTCTGCAGAGAGATCTGGACAGGCTGGAGCGATGGGCTAAGGCCAACTGTAGGAGCTTCAATAAGGCCAAATGCCAGGTTCTGCACTTCGGCCACAACAACCCCCAGCAGCACTACAGGCTTGGGGAGGAGTGGCTGGAGAGCTGCCAGCCAGAGAGGGACCGAGGGGTGTTGATTGACAGCGGGCTGAATGTGAGCCAGCAGTGTGCCCAGGTGGCCAAGAAGGCCAATGGCATCCTGGCTTGTATCAGAAACAGCGTGGCCAGCAGGGACAGGGAAGTGATCTTACCCCTGTACTCAGCACTGGTGAGGCCACACCTCAATGACTGTGTTCAGTTTTGGGCCCCTCACTACAAAAAGGACATTGAATTACTCGAGCGTGTCCAGAGAAGGGCAACGAAGCTGGTGAAGGGTCTGGAGCACATGTCGTACGAGGAGCGGCTGAGGGAACTGGGGTTGTTTAGTCTGGAGAAGAGGAGGCTGAGGGGAGACCTCATCGCCCTCTACAACTACCTGAAAGGAGGTTGCAGAGAGCTGGGGATGAGTCTCTTTAACGAAGTAACAAGTGATAGGACAAGAGGTAATAGCCTCAAGTTGCGCCAGGGAAGGTTTAGACTAGATATTAGGAAGTATTTAATTACAGAGTGGGTTGTTAGGCATTGGAATGGGCTGCCCAGGGAGGTGGTGGAGTCCCCCTCCCTTGAGGTGTTCAAGAGGCAGGCTGACGTGGCGCTTAGGGATATGGTGTAGTTGGGAACTGTCAGTGCTAGGTTAACAGTTGTACTAGATGATCTTCAAGGTCCTTTCCAACCTAGATGATTCTGTGATTCTGTGAAATTTACATTTCAGTGTCATTTCACTGCCCCAAAACCAGTTCATTTATGACAGAAGACCCTACCATTTGGCAACCAGAAACGCTTCTGAACAGTGATTATAATCAGCAGTGAGTACAAAGTCTGCTTGAAACCAGATGAAGCTCAGGTGTATCCAGTTACAGCCCAGAGTTGCAGCCAGTGAAGCATGTAAGAATTTTATTTGTCCTGACAAAGCAAAAATACGATAATATTCATGAACATCTATTTAGAATTTTCAATTCAATTAAAAAAAAGATAATTATGTTTATAAATAGGAGAGAGGATTACTAGCTGGATTCTTCAATGAGCAAGCTAAATATGAGGATGGATACAAACTACATTGTTTAACAAGAGAGAAAGGTCATTTTTCTCCTGCTGCATCAGAACTGGATCTCAAGAAACATAAAGACAGAATAAATTACTGACATTAGAATTTCCTAGGCCTAATCAGGTGTTCTGAGAAGCTTTTAACTAACAATCCAGTTTCAGATTTGCAGTAGAGCATCCTCTGCTTAAAATAAAGGAGGACAGAGATCTCCTAGAGTGTCTGATTGATAGATACTTCATTCCCTAGAAAGAGGGCTGGTGATGCAGAATTATAAAGTTTTCATAAACAATTTAATTATGATACAGACAAGTCAAAATTATGAATCTATGAATCTTCACCTATGGAACAAGTTAGAAGGGCCAGGGTCATTAATTAAACAATTAACTGATTAGAAAAGTGTAATCAAAAGGGATTTAAAAAAACCCAAAAAACACACTAAGGATTATCCATTGACAAGAGACATGTCAGCTGATAACTAAATACTACTTACGCACATGACAAATACCTAATTCTGACTTTAAATACTTGCATACATATTAAGTGCCATTCAAATATTTCAAACTGTTCTACATGCCCTTGAAAACTCATTAAAATCAGGACAACTTTTCATGCTCATTACAGCTCATTTTTGTTTACTTCCTTTCTCAGACTTTGTTCATAATCAAAGTGAAATAAAAGCCAAACCAACAGGTAAGATAAGTTTGTTGCAAAGTTCTCTGGATAGAGCGTTCCACCTCTAAAAAGTAATGGAGATTTGTTAAACACAACCTACGGCAGGTCCCAAGATACCATGGGTACTTTTGAAAAGCAAATAGTAAGCCAACTCATTAACTTTATCAATAGGGGGTTTGTTTGGTTGTTTGGTTTGGGTTGGTTTATTTTTTTGTTATTGCTGGTTTTGAGTGGTTTTGTTTTAAACAAACCCCAAACCTTCAGGCTATGGGTCACTATTGTTTCTTTTCCTCTTCTGCCTGGTGACTGAAAGATTCTTAGTGTCATGCCATATTGACAAATACAATCTACATACACAAATGTCAATAGTAAGTTACAGACTTGACAAAAAAACCCCAGAAAATTATACAACCTCTAGTTCCCACTTTCTAAGGTTCTGCTAAGAAACTTTAAAAGTTACAGATCAGCAGCATTAATGGTAAGAAAGCCCTATAGGTAATTATTAGCAGCTGAAAGGAGAATAACTTCAAGGTAATTTTGATGCCCAAGTCACACAAATACTGTGTAATTGTTACAGTCTAGAGGATTTTCTGCATCACAGGAAACACTGATACTTCATATTGGTTATCATCAGGTATTGGAAAAAATTGATACAAATATATGTTCATATATACATAATTATGTATTTATATATTATAAATCTATAATTCTGAGTAACAATAAAATTCAAGAAACATTTTATTCAAACAGGTGATGCATTAAGGTTGTCATTTTAGATCATAAATTTTTCAGAGTACAGGACATTTTATTTTACTTTGTTACTTTTTTATGTTCTATTAGGCCTCCTGGGAGGCCTAAACTTATTTTAAATAAAGCACACTTGACACCCTGGATAGACTACATTTGGTCAAGTGGTTTCTTTTAATAGCTAAAATCAAAATCTGCCTTAGAGTAGTCACCTTCTTTAACACTTTCAATATCTCTTTGAGAGATGCATTCCAGCTTCTCAGTGACAGAATTTCCAGTTTAAATTTGTCCAAAGCAGCTACTGTCCTTAGCTTATGTTGTTATTTTCCCATCTTCATTTAAAGAGAACCATCATAGAATCATAGAATCACAGAATCATTCAGGTTGGAAAAGACTCTTTGGATCATTGAGTCCAACCATCAGCCCTACTCTACAAAGTTCTCCCCTACACCACATCCCCCAACATCTCATCTAAACGACTCTTAAACACATCCAGGAATGGTGACTCCACCACCTCCCTGGGCAGCCTATTCCACTGTCTGACCACTCTTTCTGTGAAAAGTTTTTTCCTAATGTCCAGTCTAAACCTCCCCTGTTGCAGTTTAAAGCCATTCCCTCTTGTTCTGTCACTAATCACCTGTGAGAAGAGACCAGCACCAACCTCTCTACAATGTCCTTTCAGGCAGGTGTAGAGAGTGATGAGGTCTCCCCTTAGCCTTTTCCTCAAACTAAACAGTCCCAGCTCCTTCAATCGCTCCTCACAGGATTTGTTCTCCAGGCCCTTCACCAGCTTTGTTGCCCTCCTCTGCACTCGCTCCAGCACCTCAATATCCCTCTTGTATTGAGGTGCCCAAAACTGGACACAATACTCAAGGTGTGACCTCACCAGTGCAGACTCCAGGGGGACTATCACCTCCCTACTTCTGCTGGTCACACTATTTCTAATACAAGCCAGGATGCCGTTGGCTTTCTTGGCCACCTGGGCACACTGCTGGCTCATGTTCAGCTGCTTGTCAATTAGAACCCCCAGATCTTTCTCTTCCACACAGCTCTCCAGCCACACCTCCCCAAGCCTGTAGCAATGCATGGGGTTGTTGTTGCCCAAGTGCAGGACCTGGAACTTGGCCCTGTTGAAGCTCATCCCGTTGACGTTGGACCACCGATCCAACTATCCAAGTCCCTCTGTAGTGCCTCCCTATCTTCATGCAGATCAACATTCCTGCTTAACTTGGTGTCATCTGCGAATTTACTGATAATGCACTCTATGTCCTTATCAAGATCATCAATAAAGATGTTAAACAGAAATGATCCCAACACCGAGCCCTGAGGAACACCACTTGTGACCGGCTGCCAGCTGGATTTAGCCTCCATTGACCACCACTCTCTGGGACCGTCCAGCCAGCCAGTGTTTGACTCAGCAGACCGTTCGCTCATCCAGGCAATGGGCAGCCAGTTTTTCTATGAGAATCCTATGGGGAACTGTGTTGAATGCTTTTTGAAAATCCAGGTAGATAATATCGACAGCTTTATCCTTGTCCAATAGTCAGGTCATCTTGTCATAGAAGGACATCAGGTTTGTCAGGCAAGACCTGCCTTTCATAAACCCATGCTGACTAGGCCTGATCCCCTGGTTGTCCATTATATGACTTTTAATGGCACCCGAGATGACCTGCTCCATGACCTTCCCTGGCACCGAGGTCAGACTGACAGGTCTATAGTTTCCTGGATCATCCTTTCTGCCTTTCTTGTAGATGGGTGTCACATTTGCCACCCTCCAGTCCAATGGGACCTCCCCAGTTAGCCATGATTTCAGGTAAATCATGGAAAGCGGCTTGGCGAGCACATCTGCCAACTCTTTCAGCACCCTTGGGTGTCACCCATCTGGTCCCACAGACTTGTGTCCATCCAAGTGGTGTAGCAGGTCTCTGACCACCTCCTCTTCAACTGTGCTGACCTCAATCTGCTTCCCCTCCCCATCTCCCAGCTCATGAGGCTGGGTGTCCAGGGAACAGCCAGTTCCACTGCTAAAGACTGAGGCAAAGTAGGCGTTGAGCACCTCAGCCTTTTCCTCATCCTTAGTTACCGTGTTTCCCTCTGCATCCAATAAAGGAGGGAGATTTTCCCTAATCCTCCTTTTTCTGTTAATGAATTTACAGAATTTTTTGTTATCCTTAACAGCTGCAGCCAAGTTGAGCTCTAGCTGTGCTTTGGCTCTCCTAATGTTCTCCCTGCACAACTTCACTACATCTTTATAGTCTTCATGAGAGACCTGGCCCCTCTTCCAAAGGCAATAGATTCTCCTTTTGTTCTTGAGATCCAGCCAAAGGTGCCTGTTTAGCCAGGCCGGTCTCCTTCCCCGCCTGCTTGTTTTTCAGCACACGGGAACAGCCTGCTCCTGTGCCTTTAAGACTTCTCTCTTGAAGTATGTCCAGCCTTCCTGGACTCCCATTTCCTTCAAGGCAGCCTCCCAAGGGATTTTGTTAATCAGTCTTTTGAACAGGTCGAAGTTAGCCCTCCGGAAGTCTAAGATGGCAGTTTTACTAACCCCTCTCTTTGTTTCTCCAAGGACCGAGAACTCAATCATCTCATGATCACTGCACCCTAGACAGCCTCCAACCTTTATTTCCCCCACAAGCTCTTCCCTGTTCACAAGAAGCAGGTCCAGGAGGGCACCTTCCCTGGTCAGCTCACTCACCAGCTGTGTGAGGAAGTTATCCTCCACACATTCCAGGAACCTCCTGGGTTGTTCCCTCTCTGCTGTGCTGTGATCCCAGCAGATACCCAGGAGGTTAAAGTCCCCCACAAGAACAATGGCAAGAGACGGCAAGATTTCTCCCAACTGTTTATAGAAAGCTTCATCCACCTCACTGCTTTGGTTGGGAGGTCTATAGCAGACTCCCACAGCAAGATCTGCTTTATTGGTCCTTAACCTAATCCAAACACTCTCAACCCCGTTATCACTATACTGGATTTCTGAGCTGTCATATCATTCTCTAACATACAGGGCCACTCCACCACCTCTCCTTCCCTGTCTGTCCCTCCTGAAGAGCTTGTAGCCATCGACTGCAACACTCCAGTCGTATGAGGCATCCCACTGCGTTTCTGTTATAGCTACTATGTCATAGTTCTCGTGCTGCATCATGGCTTCAAGCTCCCCCTGTTTGTTGCTCGTACTGCGTGCATTGGTATAGATACACTTGAGATGAGCTATTGAATCCAACACCTTCTTGTGAGTGTGGGCCCCATTTCCTACCAGACCCTTCTCAGGTGCTTTCATGATTTCTAAACATCTTTCCCTTCTCTCAAATGAAATGGCAGAGGGAGAGCCCTCACTAGTCCACCATCCTTCAAGCTTTGGCATGCTTCCCTTGAGCTCGCTCCTAACAGGCCCGGTTATCTCCCCCTCCCCCGTCATATCTAGTTTAAAGCCCTGTCAATAAGCCCTGCTAACTCCTGCCCCAGAATCCTTTTCCCCTCTGGGACAGCTGCATCCCACCTTGTCTCATTTGTCACCAGCAGACCAGGTGCCTTATAAACCTCGCCATGATCAAAGAACCCAAAATTCCGACGGTGGCACCAGTCTCTGAGCCACGTGTTAATCAGATATGTTTTCCACCCTCTCTCAGTGGTTTTCCCTTCCACTTGAGGGATTGATGAAAACATGACCTGAGCTCCTGAGCTTTCAATTAGCCATCCTAGTGCCTTGAAGTCCTTTTTGAGTGACTTAAGACTTCTCTCTACCACCTCATCGTTACCTGCCTGGATAACCAACAAGGGGTAGTAATCAGAGGGCTGCACCAGAGCAGTGACCTTCCTTTTAATATCTCTAACCCGAGACCCAGGGAGGCAGCAGACCTCTCTATGGTATGGGTCTGGTCGACATATGGGCCCCTCCATACCCCTCAGAACAGAGTCACCTATTACAATTACCCTCCTTTTCTTCTTAATTGAAGAAGTCACAAGTTGTGGGGCTGAAGGACAAGCTGTGGATGGCTCACCAGATGGGTCCTCATTTCCATCTTCATTCGGCTGGCCATCTAGTTCCAAAGACTCATACCTATTGTATAATGACAACTGGGAAGGTGAGAGGGGCTGAGAAGGTTTTCACTTGCCTTTCCGAGGAAGGACCTGACTCCATTCCCCCCTGTCCCCCACATGCCCTCCTTCTGCCTGGTGAGAGGAGTGGAGGGAGTCATGTATTTCTTGTGCAGCCTCTACCTGCTGCCTTTGTCTCAGAGTGTGGCTCCACCACTCAATCTCATTTTCTCTGATCTTTCTCAACCTTTCTACCTCCTCCCTCCGTTCAACCACCTGCCTGAGCAGATCGTTTACTTGATCACCCCGCACACAAACGGTGTCTCTGATCCCTCCAGTTCAAGTGCCAGGCTCAGGCACTCTCGGCAGGCAGAGACCTGCACAGCCGCCTGTTTGTGCCGGACCTCTGTCTGGGTTCCCACATTCCTCATCACTCTGCCTCTTGGCCGTGTTGTGACCACGGTCTTCTCTCTGGCCGGGAGGGAACCAGTCCCTGGGTGCTGTTTCCCACACGCTGTGCTCTCACGTCCCTGCAGTGCTGCTCCTTCCCTCCCCTCTCTCCGGCACTGGACAATGGCTTGCAGGGACCGAACGTCCCTTGTGCAGTGGCAGAGACTCAGCCCTGCCCTACAAGCTGCCTCGGGGCACTCACAGTCCAGCACTATCCGCCCACCCTGAGCTCTGCGGGCAGTCGCTGCCCTCCCACAGGGTTCCTATCCCCTGACCAAGGGTGGGTGGTGCTGGTTCCGCCCCTGCCAGCCCGGCAGAGCCCACCCCGCTCGTTACCGAGGGCGGGTGTGAGCTGGGCTCCTCGGCAGTGACCGCCGGGGCGGTTACAGCTCGTTCAGAACAGGCGCCACCGGCCCTTGGCTCCGCCCTCCGCCCCGCCGCCTCAGCTGCCCGCCCAGCGGCCTGCCAGCCTCCTTAGAGCCGGCTAGCCGCCTTCTTGGCTCCAAAAGAGTCAAAACACCCCCAAAAAGCTCCTTGCCGGTCCGTTTTGCCGCGATTCCCCCCCAGTGTGGGCTTACCTACACTGGAGCTGGTCTCCTTGGCGAGTGACCGTTCATATCTATTGGTCTTACTGTAATTATGACAAATAAGGCTTGTTTTTAGCCTTGCATTTAAAAAAAAAAAAAAAAAAATCTTCAATTTCTTTCTGATCCTTTTTCTCTGCCCTTATTCCTGCCTAAAGTCATCAGTCTTGTGCATGCTTTCTTGAAAAACTACATACAGTATTCAAATAAACTCTGATGAGGGTTTCTCTCCAACAGAATCTTAATGTATCCCACCATCATATTTTGTATTTCCCTAAGGAAAATTTTACTTTTGCAGACACTGCAATTTCTGTCATAGGGTCACTACAGAAAATTCCTGTTCAGCTCTAGTAATCTAAGGGACATGTAACTCTTCTAAGGTCCTGCCTAGGAAACAGAAAAGGTTCTGCTGTGCAGGTTTTCTTGAAAGATAAACATGCATTTTGTTGCTTGTTATGCTTAACCACACTCTGCCAGCAGAGAGATCAGTTATTCTACAAATGCCTAAACTCTGTATCATAATGATAACATCAGTCTACACAGCACTACTTGTGGGGGGAAAAATTGCTTTAGCTATGTGCAGGCTCAATCTGTCACTGCACTCATCCAGGAGCCACACCAGGTAGAATCTTGCTCTGAACAACCTGTTAAAATTCATTCTTATTGCTGCAATTACTTTCTACTTAAAAAAAAAACCATGTCAACCCCACCCTCCTCAAACAATATAAACAGCTCAGGCAGTGGCACCTGGAAGCTGAAAGCTGACATTAGGGTGCATTTAGGACATCTTCTGGAATCCTGAATAGTGAAGTCCTGAGCATCCATCCAGACTCTCTCAATCTCTGCTTGGAGGAGCAGATCAAGAGAGGAATCAGAGGAAAGTCACCCCGTGTAAGCCTCACACTCCTTATAGCAAACTGTCCTTGCTCTCAGCACTATTAAATGGTCCAAGTACAGAAGAGGTGGCTAAAAGTAAGGGAAGATAAATTTCAGTTCCCACTCCTCTATTCCCAAGAACTGATAGTAGAAATACATGGGAGTAATGAAAGAGTGAAACTTGCACTGTGTGGGCCAGGTACAATTTATGCTTTTCTGTTTTGTTTCCTTATCTCTTTTATTCTTAATTGCAAATTTGTTCCCCACATGTCCAAAAAGTGGATTTCAGAAATCACAAAGCTTCAGAGCAAATCTTTTCTTCATACTCAGTTTGCAACTCTGGAGGAGAATTTGTCAAGTCATCCTACAAATGTTTTTTCAAGACTAGCTTCATGTACTTGCCAGAAGGGCAGAGGTAGAGTTCTTCAATAGATCAGATGTTTGAACACTCACGCAGAAGTGGAAAATCAGGACTGATCTCTGCTTGAGGACAGCTGAAGTCTGGAGACCATTTTAAGCACTATCACAGAAGATAAGAGAAAAAGGTGAGGGGATGGCTAGACATCTCAATTGCTCATCATCACTGCTTCCCTTAGTAAAGATAATTAAAACATTCACACTAGGAGGGATATCTTCACATAGGAGTGCACTTATTGTCCTGACCAGCAGACTAGAAAGTCATCCTAGGATATCTTCAGGTTATGTAAGTGATTTATAAAAAGTTAATTGCTCCATTATAACTAAAGACATACCTCTAAGTTCTCTTAAGAGAGAGGACATTCAGTTCAAGCTAGTCTTTGATCAGCAGAAGGAATTTCACCCAAGGCTTGTACCAAAAATAAACATTTTGTTTTGTACCACACTGTCCTGGTTCAAAAAGCAACCTGTGTTTCATGTCACTTTTTCCCTACCTAGGATTGTAAAACATTTCAAATTCAGTCAGTCCAAACCTCTGCTTAAAATTTCTACAGTCCAGTTACCAGCCTGAAAAGTTATACAGTCCTTCTTTTCACCTTCCCTTCATCCTCTTTTCATTTCATTCTTCATGCTCACCTATCACCTCCATCAAGACATGTACTAAATACATTAATAGAAAAGAAAGGAGAGGAAAGGAAGATAAAAAACCATGGAAGATTACTGGGAAAAGAAAAGCTGTGAACAGACAAGCAGAGAGAAAGTGGGAAGAGTGGAGAGGGAAGGTGGCATTAAGAGCAGTGCTTGATGAGCAGGTTAGTGAGACAGGGTTGTGGGAAGCTGAATGAGTGACAGAAATGAAGACAACAGCAGAATAGGTCACTAGATCATAGCAAGTGGGCAGACAAACTTAGTTCCAACACAGCTAACTCAGGCATAGTTAACAAAAAAAGTAGGATTCTCAAATAATTCTATTTTTAAGTACTAAGCATATGGAATTTAAATACAGAAGCCCATATATACAGTTATAAGAGAAAGACAGATGGGATCAGGGGAAATCAGCAATGACCTACACAGTTAGCGACCATACCAATGATGTTTTTTAACACCATATATCCATGAAGTTTTGCGCTGTCAGACACCCAACCTGAATACTTTCAGAACTGAAAGCTTTGCAGAGCAAGTGCTGTATCTCTTCACCCACTGCTGCTCTGATGGGAGTGTGGGTGCTGCTAGCTGGGACATATGGCATTGCAGCCACCTCACAAAGGCGATGATTTTCTGATGATATTTCTCTTTCTCTTAGAAAACTAATATACTGACTACCCCTGAGAAAAGGAGCAAGAAATTGATCTTTACAGCAGTTGGTGGCTTAACTGGCAGACACCAGTCATGTCTCCTTTGATGATTTTTAAGAATCCCGCTGACAGGATCCTGAAGCTTGTTCCCTTGGCAACCACAGATGATGCATGACTGTATTATGTTTGATTCTCCAAACATCATTTCAGCTCCTCCCTGAGATTTAGTTCTTGTTTGTTTGTCAAGCCTATGTCTCTGAAAAGCATGTTCCAGTGAAAGACTCTGAAAATTAATCCTCCACCTATTTCTGAGTAAAACATGTCCTTTCACTCATAGAGATTTACACTTTCAATCAAGCAAATGAGATTGGGCCCCTCTCCAGATTTCACTGCCAGGACAAGTAAAGTTCTTCCCAGGAGGGATAAAAGAGAATTTGTCACAAGAGAAAAAGTTATCCACTGCAGCCCATCAGGTGGAGGTGACCGACTTGGGAAGGAACGACAGATTAATATTGATCTTGCGTAAAGTGGAAAATGGAATATAGACAATGTGTCTTTCAATCTAGGTTAAAGAATGAAGCAGAAAAACTGTTCAGGGTATGCTTTAGGCCATGGAATATGGGACCTAATTAGCAATTAAGAGGGCATTGTGGTAAAAAGAGAATATGAATATTAATGAATATCAGACAGCCCTCCAGGATACAAATAACAATATGATCCTGGAAGAAGACTATTTCATAGAAGCAAATCAGTTTTAATGCAATGATTACTGCACTTGCAAATGTGCAACAGAGGGCTGTATTAAAAGGGGGCATAAAGTATACTCCTCCATTCATAATACAGGTGCAAATGTTACAAGGCAAATGTAGAGGATGGGGAATATTGTTAACAGTGACCTACCCTGACTTCAAGGAGAATGAAAGTCAGTACACACAAATTCAAGTACTCACACCTAGAGGCTTTGACATGGAATTTTAGAGGGTGCAGAAAGAAGGAAATATCTTTAGAGGAGCAGAGTTCTGTAGACATGTATTTCCTTTTTGAGTTTTTTGTTGTTTCCCCCCCCCCCCCCGCTCCCCTCACTACAAGCACCTGAATTAGCTTATTCTAGGCCTAATGTATCCCACAAGGCTGATGGCTTTCTTTGCCATGAGGGCACATTGTTGGCTCATGGTCAGCATGGGATGCACCAGGATGCCAAGCTGCTTTCCAGCAGGCCAGCCTCCAGCCTGCAGTGGGGCTTCTGATTATTCCTCCTCAGGTGCAGGACTTGTTGAACTTCATGACAAACCCCTCTGTCCATTTCTCCAGCCTGTCAAAGCACTTCTGGAGGGCTTACAACCATCTGGTAGGTCTATCAAGCATTCCTCCCAGTTTGGGGTCACCTGCGGGTGCTCTCTGTCCCATCATCCAGCTCATTAATTAGGACATTAAGCAATATTAAACCCAGTATTGACCACTGGAGACACCGCTATGGACTGGCACAAGCTGGGCTTTGTGCAAATGATCACAAATGAAGCAGTTCAGCCAGCTTTCAGTCCCACCTCACTGCCCATTTACATAGTCCATACCCCACCAGATTATCAATTATATCATAGGAGATAGTGTTGAAATAATTGCTGAAGTCAAGATAACCAGTGTCCATGGCTCTCCCTTCATACATCAGTCCAGTCATCTGCTTGTAGAAGGTTATTGGGTTGTTCAGGCACAATTTGCCCTATGTAAATAACATGATGACGACTCCAAATCACGTTCTTGTCCTCCATGTGTCTGGAAATTGTATCCAGAATCATTTGGTCCATCACCTTCCTAGGTATCAAGGTGAGGCTGACCAGACTGTACTACCTTAGATCCTTCTCCTCACCTGTTCTGAAGACAGAAGCGGCATTTGCTTCCTTCCAGGCCTCAGGAACCTTCCCTGAACACTATGACTATTGAAGATAATCCAGAGTGGCCTCACACTGACATTGGACAGCTCCCTCAGCACTTGGTGGGTGCACCCTGTCAGTCCTCAGAGACTTATGTACATCAGTCTGCTTAAACATACCCTAACCCGATCCTCCTGCCTCAAGAGCAAGTCTTCCATGCTCAAGACGTTCTCACAAGTCTTGGGGAGTCAGAACTCTTGAGGGCTAATCTTAACAAAACAGACCAACATAAAGATGTCATTGAGTACCTTGGCCTTTTTCCAAGTGCTCTGTCACCAGGTCCCCTGCCCCATTCAGCAGTGTGTCCATATTTTCCTTAACCTTCTTTTTGCTGCTGATATACCTGTATGGATGTCCTTGTTGACCTTCATGTCTCTTGCCAGATTGAACTTCAGGTGGACTTTGGCTCTCCTAGCCCTGTCCCTCCACACTAACAGAGTGTGTCTATACTTCTGTGTCACCTGACACCAATTCCATCTCTTGTATGCTTTCTTTTAATATTGAATTTTGTCAGGCACTCTTTGTTCATTCTTGCAGGGCTCCTGTACGTGGGGTGGACCATTTTTGAGATTGGAGGATGTGGCCTTGGAAAATCAACCAGCTCTCCTAGCCCCTTCTTCTTCTCTCCAGAATCATATCCCACAGTATCCTTCCAAGCGCATCCTGAACAGGCCCAAGTCTGTTCTTCTGAAGGTCAAGGTTGTGATACTGCTTTCTTCCTTGTTCCCTCCTTTCAGGATCCTGACGTCCACACCTCATATTCACTGCAGCCAAGGCTGCTGCCCCCAACCATCACATCTCTAAACAATTATTTCTTGCTCTAAACAATTTTTTCTTGCTCATAAGAATCAAGTCCAGCAGAGCACCTCCCTGTCATTGACTCCTTGATCACCTCTGTTAGGAAGCTGTCATCCATGCACTCAGAAACCACCTGGATTGCTTCTGCCCAGCTATATTGTTCCCCCATCAGAAAATCAGTTGGTTAAAGCCCCTCATTAGGATCTGGGTTACCATACCTTCATTGCATTTTCAACCTCCAGATGGTGATTTTATGAAGGGGGAGCAGTACGTTGCTCTGTGAAACCCCACTGTTAGCAAGACCGACTGTTTTAAGAAAACAAGTTGCTCAAAATTTCCTGTTGCTCTGTTCAGAGGCCAAAATCCATCTAAATTCAGGTATTTCAGTGATGCAGTAGAATATAATCCCATGATTTAGATACTTCATTAGTCAGTGGTTTTATCCTTATCTGTGTGCTTAATAAGTATTGAAGGTCTTTTCTTCCATGAATTTCCCTAATTGCTTTTAAACCAATTTATACTTTGGCATCCACAGCATCCTTTGGCACAAAATTCCACAGCTTAATTAAGCATAGTTTGAAGCAGCACTTCCATTTGTTCCTTTTAAAACCTCTCATAATTTCATTTGATATTTTCCACTTCTTGTTTTATAAAAAATCATGAATAATCATTCTCCATAATCTCACCTGTGGTTTTGGATATAGTTATTTAAATATGCCCCCTCAGATCTTTATCCAAGCTAAATGCTACTACTTCTATGTATCTTTATTCACTCTTCCTAGTCTCTCTTATAGCTCTTCTATACTTCTGTTAATCTTCATATCCTTTCTTCTTACTTTTTCCAAATTATTGTATTACCTTTGAGATGAAGGGATCAGAACATAATGTAACATTCAAGACTTAAGAGCATCACAGAGTTATATATGCTAATTTACAGCAGTGCTTCTTGGTTCTCCCTTTCCTTTCACCTATTCCAGAAAATTCCTACATGCTTTTTGACAAACTGTGCACCGAGTTGGTGTTTTAATGGAACTAAGACATCTTTCTTTGAGCAGTGAAGGTTAATACAGAGTTTCTCAATAATGTAGTAACTAGGGTTGCCTTTCCTTTATCTGCCCTGAGTTTCGCCTACCCTGAATTTCATCTATCATTTTTTACTTAGTCATTAAGATATGAGTATAGTGAAATCATTCTGCAGCTCCTCAAAGTTGGGTTTTCTTTTTACTGTACTATATAATTTTGCATCATCTAAGTTTTGTAATTAGTTGTTCATTACTCTTCCAAATAATTTATTAATAGTTTAAAGAGGACTTTTAGCTTCCCTAGATTTATCTGTTGAGTAGGAGTCATTTTGAACTGCGTGTTCATCTGTCCTCATGTACTGTCTTTCAGCCTTTATATTTACTAGATTTTATCACTGAATGCACCACTGTGCTTAGACAAAGCCCCTCCTTTCTATATGGTCTCTGTTTTTTAAAAAAACTCATGTAGCTTCTTATAAAATGAAAACTTTCTTCCCGATATCACTTTTTTTGGGAACTACACTCAGGAATCTTATCTCCTCTTTAACACATCAAACTTTGTGTCCAGAACCTCTCTCCTGCCTCCTTTCATTGATATAGAGGGTCATGGCAACTACCTCCTACTCAAGAGGACGTCACCAAGTTACCCTCAGTAACACCTGAGCGTATACATAGAAACATCTAATAATCAAATCTACCCACTGCCATAGCCTGATTATGAGTTAAACTCTTACTCTGCCACAGGGTATCCTCAGTACAAATCCACAAATGTGTTGCCTGGTACAAACATCCATTGCACAATCCTGCTTCAGCTCAATGCTGTGTGACTCAAATAATCTTTCTCTGTTGCTACTAGCTTAGAGGTAAAAGTGCACTATGGTATAATTCTGTATGTTGAAAACATACCCGCTTGTATCCTGAGCTTCTGTAAGTAAAACACACTGTCACAAGCATCAGTATTTTGTGAAGACCACTTCATGTATCAGATGTCATTAACTTCCATGGCAGGTAACCCTGTTATGCTTCACGCAGAAAACTCTGAGCCTTCCCTCCCCCCACCACAGACACGCATACTTTTTTCAACTTCTATGTGGACTTCCTTCTACATTTTAATTTGGAGAGGGAGGGAGGAAGGACAGACTGAAAACAGTAGGTTGTTTGTTACTTGTTTATTCTTCTTTTAAACCACCAAGTTTTCCCTTTACCCTGCCTGTCCCTCTCCCTCCAAAGGTTAGTACATCTGACCTCCACAGGTTCCCCCTCCCCAACTTTCCTAAACCTTGGCTTGCTCAGTTTTATAGCTTTACTAGTGCTGGGGACTAATACTTCATGAGCTTTCTAGCCACCAGGCTTCATAGCCACTCTGCTAAGACTAGTGGTTGCAACTATGAGGCAAATATTAATCTTTTGTTCATGACAGGGATTTAAAATTAAATGCATGCTCTAGAATACACTTGGCAATGATTTATCCTTAATACAGAACAACAGGTATGATCAGGTACAAATCCATGCATTTTACTACAAAGTGAGGAAACAAACTTATGACTGCATGCTGAAGAACCATATGCCATTTATTTCACTTTGATACTCTAGAAAATTTAAAGATGAATGAAACAAAATTTCAACCTATTAACCAGTATCCCAATCTCATCCCAAATACCAGCTATATCATGAATCATCACAGCAGCATTGTATTCCTAGAAGAGCGGCCACAAAGACAGAAAATGCTGTTATGTGTTGTTGTTACTGCTGCCCCAGTCCATTAGGGAAGAAATCAAAGCACACAAAAGAAAGTTCATTATTACACCCAATCCCCTCCAATATAAATCATTCTTTTCTGTGCATTTTATAACCTTTGTCCTATAGTGGCTTACGTATTTAACACCAAGAGCATATCAATATGGAGAAGTCATATCACTGTGGTAGAAGTCATCAAATGAATTTCAAATAACTCTAACAGAAGATTTGTATTTTTCCATTCTTAGTGGCTTTGTCAATTTGCATTTTCATTCTCCTCTGTCATTTTTGCTCCCCTACTGATTTTTAAATTAACATTTTGTTTCCCTTTGTCTTGAACTTGTTCCAGACTAAATAAGGTAACACACTTGATCTGTACCATGCATAATATATAGGGTTCATAATCATCAACATTTCAAGAGTTTTCAAAGTTGCAGTCAAGCAAAGAGAACTCTTCAAATACCTACTTTGACATCGCTTCTGTTTCTCAGTGACAGCATGCAGTCTGCCAGGCTCAATACCCATGGTACACTTATTTCAGAATAAAGGGAGAAGATTTTACAAAGTAATTTCATTTATATAGCAAAAACTGAAAGCAAGAAAGTTAAGGAGCGGTCTGTGGAACAGACTCCATGTTTCTAGTTGTTCTTTCACCCATCACAAATGGAAAGTAGCTTGAACTAATTCGTATTTACAGAGTTGAGAAAGTACTACAGTGTTAAAAAACTGGCTAAGAGCATTATAGAACCCATTGAAAGACAGATGCTGATAAAGAGTAGCACTGTAAGTAGCATTCTCACCATCTTGATTTTAGCATTTTATGTATCGTTATTTTTTAATAGATTCTGTGCATATTTACTGCTGACAAAAGAATATGGATTTGAAGCTAATCTTTGTTCTCATCTCTATTCCATAGTAGGATATCTAGCATTAAATTCACTTCAAATCCTGAAACTAATACTATGATAAAACCAAAAAGCAATTCATAAGACAACTAGTAGCTTATTCTTTGCACTTCCCTGGTGCTCACCCTTAAATTAAATTAAGAGTAAGAGAGAAGTTGTCCACTAAGAAGGATCATTTTGTTTGGTAAAGGTAAAGAGAAAATAAAATGAACGACTTCAACTATGCTAGTATTAGATAGAAACATTATTAATGAATAACCAATAATGGGGAGAAAAGAAAAAAGAAATTAAGAAAAACAATATTTGCATAGCTGCTGTCTCAGACAAGTTCAGTAATCCTTTTTCCTTCTTTTCTTATCTTACTAGGGAATTGTATGCTAGCCATCTCATTTTATGAAGAAGAGTAACAACAAAATTGTGTTTTAGGCAAACATGATTTAAAGGTAACAATTGTATTTGACAATATAAGAGGATTAGCAGGAATAATTTTCAGACATGTTATATGGACTTCTAGTTGAAGAGAGATTTTGTTATATGTATACATTACATGTATAAAAATAATTTAAACGGAGTATCAATTGTCCATCACTGATTTCCATCAGTAAACCAGTAAATGAAGTAAAAAGTAGTGCGGAAGCTTACCATACACATAAAACTGAACATTCCTCTCTTGTTTTAGAATTTGGGGATCAAGTATTTGAACATGAATCAACAACATATCACAGCAAAAATATGTAATGAGTGCATAGTCTTGTACCAACATATTAGTATATCAAAGTAATTACACTAAAAGTCATAAAGACTTACTTTTTACAAGTAGGTGAATATATTAGTTCTTCCACTGTTCTACAAATTCGTACTGAGACAAAGTTATTTCATAGGAGAATTTATAGCAGCTATTCTGCTAGCCACCCATCTATAATAGACCTTTCACAGCTGGTGAGCCTCCAACAAAACCATCTTTATCCTCCACCTTCTCTTCTATTTTCCTTGAAAAATAGGCAAACCAGACACGTAATAACAGACCAAAATGTTTTATAGAATAAGCACAGATAAGAATAAGGTTCAATGAAAAGACATATCATCCTAGAAGGAATATTAAGCATTCATTTAAAGTTCAGAGTTGTCATAACCCTCCTTTCTCCCTATGTACTGTGAGAGACCCAAAAGATGCTCAGGTGGGTTGCAGAATTTATGATGGCTGGAAGCCAGAGGGACCAAAAGAGGAAACATGGTAAATGTCTCTACTGAGTTAAAATGGACAAAAGAGAAAAAGAAAGGAAAAGGACAAAAGGAGGAGACATCACATCCTCATTGATTGTCTGTTTATAAGCTCTTCCCTTTTTTTTTTTTAAAGACTCAAAATTCCCTAAGAGAAATCAGATAGAATGGGACTGCTACAAAAAATTATTAACAAAATTTAAAAGTTGAAAAAAGAGTTGAATATAGTACAAGATCAGGGAAACATAAGAGACAGCAAATTCTACTTCTTTTCAGATCTATGACCCAGTAAGTAGAAATCTGCAGCAGAGTAAGGAAGAAATGCAGATATCAATAGAGGAGACTGCTGAAGGAAATAAAATTTACTGACAGTGACAGTAACAGAGTATCTACCGTCTTCATTTGAATTTCAGAATCACAGAATCATCAAGGTTGGAAAAGACCTTGAAGATCATCTAGTCCAACCATTAACCTAACACTGGCAGTTCCCAACTACACCATATCCCTAAGAGCTATGTCAACCCAACTCCTAAACACCTCCAGGGATGGGGACTCCACCACCTCCCTGGGCAGCCCATTCCAACGCCTAACAACCCCTTCTGTGAAGAAATACTTCCTAATATGCAGTCTAAACCTTTCCTGGTGCAACTGGAGGCCATTCCCTCTCGTCCTATCACTTGTTACTTCGTTAAAGAGACTCATCCCCAGCTCTCTGCAACCTCCTTTCAGGTAGTTGTAAAGGGCAATGAGGTCTCCCCTCAGCCTCCTCTTCTCCAGACTAAACAACCCCAGTTCCCTCAGCCATTCCTCGTACAACATGTGCTCCAGACCCTTCACCAGCTTCGTTGCCCTTCTCTGGACACGCTCGAGTAATTCAATGTCCTTTTTGTAGTGAGGGGCTGAAAACTGAACACAGTAATCGAGGTGCGGCCTCACCAGTGCCGAGTACGGGGTAAGATCCCTTCCCTGTCCCTGCTGGCCACGCTATTTCTGATACAGGCCAGGATACCATTGGCCTTCTTGGCCACCTGGGCACACTGCTGGCTCACATTCAGCGGGCTGTCAATCAACACCCCCAGGTCCCTCTCTGACTGGCAGCTCTCCAGCCACTCCTCCCCAAGCCTGTAGCGCTGCTGGGGGTTGTTGTGACCAAAGTGCAGCACCCAGCATTTGGCCTTATTGAAACTCCTACAGTTGGCCTTAGCCCATCGCTCCAGCCTGTCCAGATCTCTCTGCAGAGCCTCCCTACCTTCGAGCAGATCAACACTCCCACCCAGCTTGGTGTTGTCTGCAAACTTACAGAGGGTGCACTCGATCCCCTCATCTAGATCATCAATAAAGATGTTAAACAGGAGTGGCCCCAAAACCGAGCCCTGGGGTCACCACTCGTGACTGGCCACCAACCAGATTTAACTCCATTAACCACAACTCTTTGGGCCCGGCTATCCAGCCAGTTTTCTATCCAGCAAAAATTTGAGAAATCTTAAATTACAAAAATGTGGACAGGCATTAGAGCTATTCACATAAATCATCTGAAGAGAATGCACTGTTGCCTCCTTGTAGTTTGAGTGAACAGCAAGCCATTCTGTTTTAATTCACCATTACCATTCAGAGTAAATACAGAAAAGGTTTTGATTCAAAATATGCACGTTCACACACTTGTAAACTATCTCAAGTAAGTATTTTCATCTGAATTCAAGACAACTTGTAGAAAGAAAAAGATTATGAATATAGTCTTCTGCGTTAAATTGTCCCATTTCTACTAACTGTATTAACTCTGACAGAACCATTATGTATGTTTCCAGCAGCTTCCTGGTCAGTTTTCTAGCAGTGAAAGTGGGCAGACTACTGAGAAAAGGAGTCAATAAACTAAATAATGAAGGGGAAACTATTTAATTCTTTCCTTGAAAAAGTGATTATTTTTAGATTACTTAAATTATTTTTTAGAACAAGTGTAATAACAGCAGTCTTAATTCATGCCTATGGCTCAACTTAAATAATATTTAGTTTCTTCCTAGCAAAGATTCATTAAATCTTTGATTAGATGAGGTAATTATTTCAGGTAACTTTCCTAAGACACAACAGAAGATGAAACTACTGTTTAAAGAATTAGTTATTTGTGGTTAAAGGCCAAATTCTGGAGACAGACAAAAGGAAGATCACAATCTGAAATCTATACAAGAGTTTTTCAACTGAGAACTGATTAAATAGATAAAATATACAAGACATGCATGTTCTGCTATGTCCAGTTTTGTTTCAATGGCTACAGCTTACTCCAGTTAAAAATTTAGTGTGGCCTGAATGCTGCTTAAATAATAAATGAGGAACATCTCCTAACAAGAGCTCTGTTTTGTTCTCTCTTTTTTCTAAGTGAATGACTCCCATTTTGAGTTCCCTTTGCTCATAGTATCTAGATATCTAGACATCTAGACACATCTACAACTAGGATGTTCATGGTTCAATAGTGTATACTGCAGAAGTTCAATTAGAAATAGCATAAATATATTTCCCACTTCAGTGCATAGTATTTTAGTTTCTTCCCTAAAAAAAATGAAATGGAAATACATTTGTTTAAACTCATAAGAGTGTTTAAAAAATATAGACATCCATTTTTGAAAGTGCTGAATAACTGGATTACAGTGTCTAAATAATGTAAAGTTATGTCGTCAATACATGAAAAAAATGCAAAAACTTAAAGTTCAGTCCTTTTGTCTTTATTTCCATGGTCTTTGTTTTGCAAAAAGCAATTACATTGAAAAATTACCTCATAAAACAGAGCCAGAAGTCCACACTACAATTGCACTGTTTGTAACCAGCGACTCCAAGTTCTGTTTGGCTCTATGCATCATATTTCAGATGCTTTACTGGGGAAGGATTCTAGAAGAAGTCATGGGATAGACAGAACAGCCCCAACAGCATAGAGCTGCACCAAGAAACAAGCATGCCTAAGTGAACTAATAATTTAGTACTTAAAATACACATTGGGAATAGATCTCTAAATATATAAAAAATAATTAGAGTAAAAATAACTACAAACTCCTTTCTTGATGATCACAGCACAAAATGAGACACTGAGAGGAAAAGTGAGAGGAGTAGCAACCTTTTATTTTTTTCTTGCTCTTCAGCATCCAGAAGGATCCTAGGATACCTATTCCAAACAACTATTTGTGAGCAACTAAAAGATAATACAGGAATGTGAGTCAAGATTAACTTTTTTCTATAGCATCTTAACAGGCCTTATAAATAAAAAGTATCTTGGCACTATGCCTCTTCAGTGTAGCAAGGCTTTAGACAGTCTTGTGATATTCTGAGAAACACGTTGGCTAAACCACTGTAGATTAAACAGTTTTAAAATGGGTTCATATCTTGTAGAAAATGCATCACCAGAGTAGTTAGCAAAAGTTCACAGTAAAAATAAAACAAACTAAAAAAATGTGTTGAATGAAATCAGCCAAGTGTCTATTCTGCATTCACTGCCTCTCAATACTTTAATTAATGAGCTAGATAAGGAAGGACCTTCCTTGAATTTGAAAGCAGTATGAATGCAAAAGGTAGGAGAAAGGTGCACAAAGTGCTTTCAGTGCTGCCAGGAAGGATGCGATTTTAAAAATTCTCTTGACTAATTGAAGCAATATCCTGAATTATGTAGGATGTAAATCCATAATGGGAAGAGAAAATTGTTATTAGGTAAGAATAATCAGCTGTGCAAACACAAGGACTTACTCACAGAATAGTAGGTCTAAAGGAAAAGATGTGTGGGTTATAAAAAGAGATTTATTTGAAGACTGGGAAGACATGATAACTGTACCCAATATGTGCTAAAAGCTTCCATAATAAAAAGACATTTTATGTTCTCCACATTCACTCGAGATAGAACAAGAAGTAATCAAGTTAAACTTTATTAAGGAACTTTCATTTTAGATAGTAGTTGAAAAAAATTCTAAAAGTAAAAATCAACTGAGGGGTTCTTGAATCTCCCGCTACTGGTAATTCTTAAGAACAAAACAGATAAGAGAAGGTTTTTGTGAATTTAACCTGCCTTGGAACAGTGAGTTAGAACCAATAACTTCTTGAGGTGACCCTCAGCCTTATCTTCTATTATTATCAACTAACCTCTCTGTCCTCAGCCCTGTACATTTCAGTTGGAGAGAACTCAATCTTTCATTTCATTGCTGGTTCAATCGTCATCTTTTTCCAAGCTATGAACTTGCAATGTGCTGAAATAGAGTTTCAAATGCCCTGTTTATGTTATTTGACCTTCTGGTGCATATTTAACGGTCACTGCCACTAACAGTATGCAACAACATCTTATGATTACAGTCTCATGAGAGCAAAGTGCCAAGAATTTTAACAGCTTTAAGCACAGGATCAGCAAAGAGCTGTCACTCTTTCTTCCATCATTTTTATTTTTGTAAAGTATGAGATAAAATTCTCCTGCCTCACTTGATGTATGTCATCAACTACAAAGTCAGGGCTAACCTCAGTTTCATACCCTGCAAACCAGCATGTCAGGAACTGAGTTGCAGTCATCAGTTAAATTAGCTCCTAACATGCTGGGCTGCTATGCTCTCGTATTATCAATTTTTCATAAATAGAAGTTGTTTCAAAGAAAACAATCTATGCTAACTTAGAATAACTCCTTATTCCCTTCTTTCTCTGTCTTAAGATTTTGCATTAGTAGCATGCATGCTCCACTGCTTCGAACACTCTAAAGACAGGGATCTGATTAGACTTACATAGGAGATCGCTATGCCACGCAGCTAGGTCTCCTTAAAGGGAAATTGAAATGGTATGACATGACTTTTTGTTACCCTGCTGATCATATCAACTGTTGTCATGTATACACACTAATGAAACATTTTTTAATGCTTAATTATGGACATGCCAATCAAGACCATAGTTACACATAAATAACTTTTACACTTCAGGCTAA
Organism: Strix aluco; assembly: GCF_031877795.1. Taxonomy (NCBI): domain Eukaryota; kingdom Metazoa; phylum Chordata; class Aves; order Strigiformes; family Strigidae; genus Strix; species Strix aluco. The sequence goes on along the minus strand of NC_133932.1, from coordinate 30,014,166 downwards.
GAATGTATATCCTACAATAAGTATAAACCTAACTAATCCTCCCAAAATGTCAATTAATATCTCTGCCCAGATTATATTTTCTAAGCAGATAAAAGTAACACTGTGCATTTAGTTTATAGAAATAAGGTTAAAATACAACAGGTATTTAAAATATTTCTAGATAACTCGTTAGAAAGTAGCTTTACAGAAAGCCAGGGGTCCTGGCAGACAGCAAGCTCAAGAGGAGTTGGCAGTGCCCCTTTGCAGTGGGGAAGGCCAAGCACATCGTGGTCTTTATCAGCAAAAGTCTGGCCAGCAGGTCCAGGGAAGTGATCTTCCCCTTCTGCTTGTCCCATGTTTCATTTAAGACTATCCAGTATGTGAAAGACACTGAAATACAGGAGCACATTCAGCAGATGACCACCAAAACAAGTGGGCACTGGATCTTACAATGTACAAAGAAAGGCACAAAACTGAATTTGTTCAGTTTGAAGAGGTTCAGGGAAGAGCTTATTTCTCCCTACAACTCCCTACAACTGTGGTATGTTGTGAAGAAGGATCCAGACTCTTCTCAGAGTATGCAGTGGAAAGAAGGGAGGCAATGGACACAAGTTAGCACACAAGAAATTCTGACTTGATCTAAAGGAGAACCTTTTTCACCATGAGGATGGATAAGAAATGGCAGAAGTTGCCCAGAGACAGTGTGAAAACTCCATCCATGAGGATACTCGAAGCTTGACAGGGCAAGACTGACCAACTTGATTAAAATGGGCCTGCTTTGAGCAGAGGTTTGGACTAGAGACCTCTGAAGGTCCCTTCTGACCTACATTATTCTTTGATTCTATGCTGTATTACATACTTTCATTATATATAATATACCATTCTAATTTCCTTTGTACTTTAACTCCCTGGAGTCTTCTGAAAAGACTTTCACAAATGTGTTAAGGAGGAGTGCCTATTTTTGACCATCCATCTTCATAAGAAAAAGTTTCTCATTTAGTTGTGCCTCTTGAGACCTGTTCTGCCAAATGGCTATATGCTGAAGTAGTGTCTTTCAAAATAGCTTGTCTCCTAGGTTTTTCCTGTCTTTCCAAGGAGTTTTTGTGCCATCCAGATAGCATGTGAGCAAGCTATTTCTCCTTTTAGTCTCTCCATAAGATTAAATACCTTAGATCAGTGGTTCTCAACCTGTGGTCTGCGGACCCCTGGGGGGCCACGATGTCATCACAGGTCCGTGAAGGCTTAAAGCAGGGGTGGGGAATGTCCAGCCTGGAAACATTTAGGTTTGGCCCACGGCAAGCACTGCACCTCCTTTTCCCACAGCCCCCCTCCCCTCAATGCTCCTCTCATACTCAAGCCCCCCCACCCACCTCCCCCTGCCCTGACCCACTAGTATATTCGGTGCTAGTGTAGTTGGTGGGATCCACTTCAACTAGGTGGATTTTCTCTTAAAGACATTTTCTTAACCCAACAGCCCTCTTTAGGGCCACAACAGGGCTGAAGTCTGTTCCTCAAAGTGGTGGCCCTGGACCTGTAAACAAAAATATATGGTGACTGAACACAGACAAACAAGGGGAAAAGTGAGAAGAATTGTAAAAACTTTTCATCAAATTTTAATGTAAAAATTGGCATAAAATTTGGAATTAGCACATTAAAATAGCATAAAATGGGCCATTTGAGCAAGAAGTGTGTTGATGATATTATTTCAAATTCATATGGAAACATTGCAATAAAGATATTTTAATAGAAGTGTGTGCATTAACAGATTAACTTATTTCCCTTTTTCTCCAAATCTGAAGACCCTTCATAAGAAAATTTAAATAAATATTTGATGCAGTCTAGTGCTTTAAATCTTGAATTAAGTCTTGGTGGTCCACAGCCACAAAAGCTATTTAAAGGGAGGTCTGTGGTGAAGGAAAGGTTGAGAACCTCTGCCTTTGATGATTAGGCTGAAAACATCTATTGTAAGAGCTATTTGCCTTCAATGATATTGAGAAAGGAAAGGGATGGGTGCCTTCAAATAAGCTTTGTCAATGATAATTCCATTAGTGATAAACAGCGAAAGGTGGGAACATCAGCTTGAAAGAGTGCAGTTTTTCAACAAATTCTCAACCCCGGAACATCAGTCTCTTCTGAAAATGAGTAATTACAAATAAATAGTACTGAATCTAAAAGATTAAATCTAATCACTGAGAAAAGTTATCCTGTGGTTTACAAGGTTTGACCTTTCAAAAATAGTCCTAGAGCACAATGGAAAATAATATATATAAATAAAACTTACATCATTTCTCCAGAGAATTACTTGCACAATGCAATACAAACTGAGTGTATTTAAAGAGAAAATTGAATTTACTATATATATAATCTTGAGATGAAAATACACCAAATAAACCACTGTAGTAGAAAAGTGTTGAAGACTTTATGTTCTCCAAATTAGAAAATGTTTATGCAACACTCAATTTCAATTTTCTATGCGCACTTTAAAATATAAACATTTGTCAGTGTTACAGTATTAAATTGCCTTTTTCACAGCTCTGGAAATAGCAATGTAATGTTTCTCATTCTTTTTGAATATCACTTACTGCATTGCAATTCTTGCCTACCACACCTGATTTTTAACTGTTTTAAAATCTAAGATGCAGATGAGAAAGTGCGTACCAATTGAGTAATTCTGTTTATTTTTTAAAACCATAGAAACAACCTTCTATCAGCAAAATTCTGGAGATTATGCAGTTTGCAATGAAGTTAATTTAGCTAGACATGCCTGCAAATCTCAGACACCCTTAACTGCAATTCACTGGTAACAGATCTTACTTCAAAGCCCAACTTAGCCCACTGAAGTTTGTAGCACTTCCTAAATTGGATTTTCCAAGAAACCTAAGTGGTTTAATTGCCTGCCTCCCGCTGAAACAAAAAATGGAGCTGTGTTAAAAGAACAAAACCATAAAACATATTTAGGAACTTGGTGATGCAGACAGATACCTTTAAAAAGGATTTGAGAGAGACTTTATGCCCTCCTGGAAGCTGCACACAGGGCTAGGATTTGTAAGAATGCAGATGTGCTAAGGGACTGTTACTCTCTAACTTAAAAAGTCAGATCCTCAAAACCTTGCTGAGCTGCCACAGAACCCTGGAAACATCTGAAACTTAGTACTGCAAACAATAAAATTTCCATAGTACCTAAATTATCTGTTTTTTCACAAATGCAGCATGGTCCAGTTAGTCACTTCATCTAAATCTGGAGTGCATACCCTGCTGCTGCCCAACAGGAGTTGAGCACTGACTACTATAGCATATTCTGAGATGTGTCTCACAGTATCTGTTGTCACTCCAAACTGCACAGTTCAGGGAAAGGAGAGAAAACACACCACCACTTAAAAAGTAGATAATAATAAACTAGAGGCAGCCTATCTGAAATCTTTCTTAGCTGCAATAGTCTTCTTTCAGTAGAACAACCTCTTAATATTGACAGGGCTCACATGGCTGACAGTGGTCAATAGAGGGAAGGGCAAAAATGTTGTTAGGAAAAAACAGTGGAAGTCCTTACAAGTCCTCCTTTTGGTCTCCACTGTTTTGAATTAACATCTTATTTCAAATACAGCCCTAAGAGACACATTCAAAAACAAAGAAACAAACAAAAAGTAGTCTTTACAATGCCCAGGATAACTCAGTAAAGCATAATTATTCTCTCAGAATATCTGTTTCAGTACAGGGTTACATTGATAGCTGGTATTTAATGGAAAACTGTATGTTAAATTACACAGGAATCACATGATAGAAAAAGACTATCCCCTACAAAACTGCTCTGAAACAGAGGAACCTCAGGAACATAGTATATAAATTATATAGCATTTAACATTTACTTGCTCTAAGTCTGATTGTTTTGCTATTGCTCAGTTCAGATTTTTGGATAGCTGCTTCTTAAATTTATACTTGTTTCAAAACAAAGGGCAGCTCTTTCAACACTAGGGAGGAATAGAAAATTTTTGCTAAGTATTCTCTTTGTAATCCTCAAAATGATTACTCAAATAACTTTATCCTCAGGTAGCAAGGCACTTATGCACAAAACACAGCACAGTTTTCCCTAAATAACTCAACTAATTGAAGTACTTGTGGACTTCAACATCTTTTTGAAATAGCCTTGCTTTCAGAGGATTTTCAGTACAACATGATCTATTAAGCTTCCCTCAAAATTAAAGGAAAATGAAACAGCAAAATTGTACAACAGTGGGTCACTCTATGTGTGACTATTTTACCTTGAAATCTCTTTAGATACAGGGGGAGATAGGGAAGATTGTAATAATGACAAATAGCCTGTCTCTTCCTCCAGTTTCCCTGCAAATCTAGAAAAGACAGCATGGGTTTTTTTGCTTTATATTTGCTCAAATCAGATTTAGAGCTGAGATTTTGTCAATACTTGAGAAAAGCAAAAGTGTGAGCAAATGCTACTCCAGAAGCTTACTGAAAGTACTCTGCATTTCCATATCACAAAGCAAGTTCAATCATCATTTTAATCTCCTATATTCACAGGCCAGAGAAGACAAGTACACTTCAGGGCAACACATTCACCCTCAGGTGAAAGTTGGAGAGTTGTTTTGTGTCACTCAGAGCAATCTCTCCAGTTGATTAATAAACAGTCCAGAGACACTCCAAAGGGATCTCTCTCTCTTACACTGTCTTCAGTCAACGATATGACATGAGGATGCAAGGTCATTGAAAAGAGTTGAGAGAGCAGAGTCTCCTAGCTCAATGCAAGAAGTAACAATCTTTATCAAGAACCTGTTTCAAAAAAAGTACTTTACACATGCTCATGTACCTGGCATATACATAATTTTGATCCAATCTCTAAGTCACTCCAAGTTCAGCCTTCAGGCTATGAACATAATTTAGGCACTTCATTTTGCCAAGGTCCCACTTTCTGGAAGCTGAAACCCTTCAGCTCAGGAGTTCACTGCATGGGAGAAGCAGCAGCTGCTCATGCTCTTTAACTTTGTTTAACTCCACATATTAACTCCCAGGAGAACTGTGTAGCTGGACAATATGTATGCATGCAGCACTTAACAATTGTTCATAGACATGAGATGGCAGACAGGTTTAGGCACAATAACAAACCCTAAATTCTTTCATTTCCTTAGCAATGCACTTATGTAAGGTCCACTGGTGCAGAAAAACCCTTCTCAACCTTCAAATCTCCTGAATCATGAAATTACCTTATCCAGCAGAGGTGTGCAATGCTGCATTTTAAACAGGGTCCATAACACTTACAACAGTGTTGTGAGTAGTAGAAGATCCTAGGGAACTTTTGATGTCTTTCTGACACATTTGGATTTCCACCCTTCCAGAGTGTAACATCGTACCTTCTTTTTTGTTGTTCCTGCTGCATACTTGGTGAATTTTCCACTTTCCCAGCTCTAACCTTTTTCAGTGAGGTTGCAGCAAGCTCCTTCCCCATCCCACCCAAAGTCAGGATGAACAATCAAGGTTCCTGATCTTGAGAACACACTGGTATCATTCTTAAAGTCCATGGCAATGGGACCTTTTACAAGTCAATTGTTCCTACTATAAGCCAAAATGAATAAAGAGTACATAGACTACTTCAACACTTACTCTCTGTTTAGCTCTCTGGTCCTGAGATTAATACCTTTAAACTGTTTCTTTATCAAGAAACTTCAATTAAGTTACCACAAGTAGAGTAGCTGAGAAAAATAAATCTCTCCTTTAATGATTGGGATTTTCTCTGTTAGCTTCTGTTTTCAGCACACAGCCCAAGAGAAGAAATTTACCAAGTGAACTGCCTGATGTACACCTGAAAACATCAAACATAAGAGAAGTCTCCTGTTTCTGTTCCTTATTAACTTCAAGTATCCTCAGCAGCAGCCCAGAGAACAGGAGGAAAAAACCTACCAGAATGATGAAAAGTGTTAAAAAGATACTAGATTTGGACCCCTTTATGCAACTCAGCAAGCGTGATGTCTGGAGTGATTTCAATTAATTTGTTGCCCAGGGACAGAGGCAGGGGGGTGAGAACACCACGTTAGCACTAGCTGTTTGGAAACAAAGTTTAACATTTGAGTGCATCCTTACAACAGTCTGTGAGAACAAATTTATAGTTGATTTATCCTGAAAATCGAGGCTCCTTGGGAATTGCCAAAGCACACAGGAAATCTAGAAAACTGACATCCATACAACATGCAGATGAATGCAAGAATTTAGCAAGATTCCAAAAAAAGGACTGATATTGGTATGAATAACAGACCAATTTTGGAAGAGCTGTTAAATCCAATGTTTCACACATTGAGCTATTAACTGGCCATTGACAGTGGAAGAATACTAAATTAATAGCCAGTAAAAAATCCTGCAGATTAAGAAATAAGAATTTAGTAGAAGCAAATCTGGGATAATCTGGATCATGCAGGCAGCCTATAATTAGAGATTAAAGTGTAAAGCAATGGGTTTAACAGCTTTTCCAAAACAGGTTATACTTGGACACTCCGGTGATGTCTCTTATTTGTATCAGTATAAATTTTTTTATTTAATCTTACTAAGTTCTTGGATTCAATTGCACCCTAATTACACATATTTCTTTTTATTCATTTGCTACCTTTCAATTCCAAGACATGTCCCTCCTGTTTTAACAAATTTAGGGATCTGAAATTCAACATCTTTTACATTTCACTTCAAACACTAGGTATTTCAAACAATATGCATATTTGGGCCACAACTGAGGTGTAAAATAAAAAGGTTGCCAAGCCCACAGAAATGGTAAAATATATTCATTCTGTTGGTAGCCAGTGGGAAAAAAAATAATGCTGAATGAATGGTATCAATCAGTGAGCAAGACTGAAACAAATTTAACTCACTTTTATGTTGTGTTAAAACCACTCTTGAACAAAATTGAAATTACGTACTTGCAATGGCACTGGGCAGAACAGCTAGACTGAATTATGTCTGGTACATGCAGTCACCCTAAAGTTTTGCAACAATTTAGAGAGTTTAAGTGTAACTCTCCTGTGTTTAAATACTGTGAGATTGCGTTTTAAAATCCTTCTTGGGCATGAAGTCATGAAATTCTGTACACTGATGTATCCTGCTCTAGCAAAAGTGACCGAATAATTGAAGCACCTGCAAGACCTAAGGAAGAAGCTAGTTGTGGTGGCTGGCAGAGAGCTGATGTTTGAAACATCATGTTTGAAACATCAGCTGTGGCTGGACTGAGACTGTTTTGTGTTAAACAGACACAAAAACTGCTTTGGGGCCAGTAAACATGATATGTGAGGAGGGTATTAACAGCATATGGAAAAAAAGCCAATCTGTTCCAGCAGTTGCTTCACCAAATCAGAGAGGAGAGCTTGAAACCAGAAGTCTCAGGAAAGGTGTATATGACATCTCATCTTCCTCACCTTCCCACTTTCTTTTTCTTCTCTCCTTGCTTTGTTAAGCCATTTGAGTCAGCATTTGCAAGCAAGAAGAAATAGCTCATGGAGTAATCAAAGCAGTTCAATTTCACTTGCCCAGATTCTTGGGCTTGAGGAGATGTTAACTAAAGACCAATGAACCAAGACCCTTGATGCCATCAAAGTTGGTTAGAAGGCTATATATACATTAATTATGTTTTAAATACTCTTTTCTGTTTCCTAAAATAGGCATTTTCAGTTGTACTTAATTTTAGAAGTTTTCTAGGACCTTAATTATTCTTCTTGTCTGTCTTAATTTTCTACAGTTCTGAACAAAATTTTTGAGAGAGTCACCAGTCTTCGCAGAGTATATTACATAAGACAAAACTGGTATTGCACAAAGTGTAAGCAGATTTCTGTGATAAGATTTTTTTTTCCATTGGGCTTTTGGAAAAATACGCCATCTTTTCTGGAGTTAGTAGTTTTGATTAGAAAACATGCAACCATTTTCTTATAGTTTACTCATATTAACAAATACCACCCAAAAATAAGACAAATATAGTCTTTTTCACTATTGAAAAACTAAAAAAAAAAAAGGCAACAGGAAAACATTGGCCCTGAATAGTTCATAGCAACATTTTTAAAAATAAAAAGAGTAAACATGGAATGGATATAATGCTACATCAAAAAAAAAGTGTGGTGGAAAAAGCTGGAAAGCTTCTATCTGTATATTAGTTATAGAATATTTAATAAAAGTCATTAGCAAAAGAGTCATCACCCCTCTATTTGGTATGAGTGGAATTTTCTGTATCTACAATTTACTAAATCAACTGCCCAAAGTAGTAAAAATCATCCTATACTATTATGCAGCAGCAATGAATTTGGCAGCAAATCAGTAAAAAGTATAATAAAATCTTCTGTTGTTGAAGGCTCATAATCACTTATCGTAGTATATCTCATTTTGTATATTGATTCCTAGAAGAAAGTCTAAAATCAGTCTGATTTCTTTCATCAATTGTTCAAAATAATTTGAATTATAAAGCAATTTCAAAGCATTGTGTGCTGAATGACACCTGCCAACATGGATCTTATTGCCTACTATTTTGGTGTATCAATTTGAATACTCACTTGGGAGCAGTCTAGACAAATCAGTCTGTCCCTGGACAAGCAAGGTGGCAAAGAAGCAAGATTTCTGTTTTAGCTCAGGAAGACTATTGATTAGGTGTTGTTCCATGCTTTTCCACAATTCCCATGGACAGGACCAAGAAGATTTTCTAGTGTAAAACTAAAGCATTACAGAGTCTGGCTTTACAAGAACAAGCCACAGACCTGAGGAAGCAGCTTACCTGAAATGGGTATCGGCTGACACATCTTTTCCAGCTGTGATTCTTGGTCTTGCACAGTCACGGTTGAGAAGCACACCTCTTACGAGTCTGACACTGATTTTTATGTTCCTTCTTTTAAGACATACAAGGCCACCTAGGAAATGAATATAAAAATTTTATTAAAAGTTTAACACCAACACACCATTATTAGCATCCTGATTTTATGTTTTCTTTTGCTTCAGGAATTTTTCTCTAGTTATTCAATACCAGTTAAACACAACTCAATTTCTTCAATCAGTATTTTAAATTAAACAACAAATTCCTTTTACTTTTTTACCTTCACGTGTACATGCATTCACTTTTAAATATAAAATATATTGCACAGTAGTGAAGAAACAAAAATAAACCCTTGAAAGTATCAAGACAAAACTATGCTAGTATTCAAAAACACATATATCTTTGATGTATTTATCACAGAGATTGTCACATTTGTTAAAAGGCTGTAGAAACTCAGGAGTTCTCAATCGAAACTCATGTGGGGAAAACACAGCCATATATATGAGAAAAAAGGCTTTTAGGAAGAAGTTGCACAGGACTTGAGAAAATAATTTTTTTGAAAATTACTGCTTTGGTGCATTTAACATTAAGATTTCAGAAAGTGTCTCTCTAATATTAAGCCAAAGCAAGGACAGGAACAGAAGTGAGGTATCACTGAGAACTAGATTTTATTTGATAGGTCCCCTATTTTTATACCATATTTTATAATATGCTGTTAAGAATGTAAACATTAGCAAACAGCAGATAATGGTAAATAATTAGGAAGTAGCAGAAAATTGGCATGGTGCTCTCTTATGTAGCCCAAGTGTGAATATACAGGAACGAGGTGAGGGATGGAGGCTTTGGCATTGGTAATGGTAACCAGCATTGCAGCGCACGATGCAGCTGGAAGGTGCAGAGCCTCCATTTATATCAGAGCTGTGACCCTCCTGGAGGAGCTGCTGCAGTGAATAAGCTACTATTCCACATCTTTCTGAAGCTACTTAAGGAGCATCGACAGTATACCTTTTGGGGAGGAAAACATGACTACCTAGAGCACAACCCCAGTTAGGAATGGCTTACCTAAATCTTCATCCATGTATGCTTCCTGTCAGATGCAAACAGCATTAGCAGCTTTCTCAAAACTTGCTGATCCTAAGTAAAACACTGAGGTGATAGAAAGCAGGAGGAGAAAACTCCTCTTTGTCTCTCATGCTCTATCACAGACATCAGAGCTGAGATGATTGCTTGTCTCCAGCCTTGGACTTTTCATCCGTTTTGGAATGAAGTTATCACTGCTTCAGAGGACTCCAACTGCTGCTGCTGCTGCTACATGGCCAGAGCTTAGGTTCAGTCTTACTACCCAGAAAGGTGACCTGGTGACCACCAATTGAACACCCACAGGATTGTTTTCTAAACTTTATGTCACAGGCAAAAATCTGTGCAAGGTCCAACCCTCCCCCCTCCACCAAATCAGTAACTCATCTCACACTCCCTGTATCATCGTCATGATCTCCTCATCTTGAAGTTCAAAACCCTCCATGAAATTAACCCTAACTACAGCTTTCCATCCACAGCCTCTTACTTCCTCCTCTCTTACAACTGTAAAATTGTTCCAATAAAAAAAATTTCAGTTAAAGGGGAGAAAAGGTGGGTATAGGCCCCTGAAGCTTCAGTAGATTCACTGCAGATGGTTGAATTCACTGCAAGAGGAGACAAGAATGATGACAAATCCCATTGTGTTAAGAACTATATGAGAGTATGAGTACTACTTTTTCTTATTCTAGGTTCTTTATACACAAATATGAAAATTCTATCATCTGAACAGGAAAAAAATGTATCTCTGAAAAACATATTTTTAATGACATGCTAGATGTTTGGATTCCTCTTCATAAGTAGATCAACATATATTGTCTTCACTCTGTGAAGCTCTTTCACGATATATTATCATTTCTTAGAGATGGAAGAAAATCATAAAATTACTGTGATTTTTTTTCTTTACTCAAGGATGTCCGGACAGAAAATATCTGAAGAAGGTAATTAAAACAATGAGAACATTTTTATACCAGTGTCTCTGGAAAGCTTGAGCAGGATGTGGAGAGGGGCTAGGGGTGACCTGAGACAGTCAGGGAGGGATGAAATTGTTCAAGTTTGCAAAGTTTTAAAAACCAACATTTGTCAAAAGAGGATAATTTAAATTTTAAAAGGTTGTAGCTTGTGCATAATTCCTTACTTAAGCACATTTCTTACACATTCCTTACTTAAGCATGTTATTATTTAATATATGACAAAGTCTAAGGGAGGGGAAATCCCTCTAGATGCATGTTCTTTCATAAATCTTAGAAAAAAATGTTACTTGATAACTCACTTTTAAATAAGGCATTACAAAACTATTATGTTCAGTAAGTAACGAAAGAATTATACATCAAACATTTTTTTACAATCCGTCAGAGATGTACAGTGATCCTGTGTATCTCTGTACATTTTAATGGACTCACTTTTTCCCTAGCTTAGATTTCCCATGAAAATCACAAGAAATACTGGAGACAATAAAGGACACCCAACTCTGAGATAATTCAGAATTCCTTGTTTCTTGAAAAATGACTTATTAAAGACTGAAAAGTTAATTAATTTCACCTAAAATTTTATCAGGTTGTAAAAAAGGGTAATGGCAAGACAGGAAAAGCATGTCTTTGATACAACTAATTTGTGTCCTTTTTTTTATGTCTTAAGAACATTGAATGTAGTCACAGTTGTCTACCTCTGCTGTTTACACTTTTCCATTGAACATCAGTGGTACGTACAGGTCTAAGTTACCATCTACTAAACATCAATTCAAGTGAATATTGAACAATTTGCTCCTGGCAATTTAGAAGGTAAATTTTCACTTAACTTTACCTTTTGTCATTCCCATTTTAAGTTAAAAAAAAAAAAAAAAAAGATGAGTCCTCTGAAGATAAAGGAATGTATCTATGTATTTAATGAGCAAAAAGTAGCATTTACAATGAAAATCTGGTACAGGTCCTATTAATCTAGTTATTATAAAATTGGCATAGCTGTTTTCATAACCCAGACAATTCCTTTATCCTTCTGCTCAAAAGTAGTGTTAGGTTTCAAGGAAACAACTAAACCAAATCCTATATAGAGAACAAAGTAGTTGAAAACCACTGCCATCTTGAAAACAAAGATATTGCCAACATTCCAAACTTCTTAGCACCATGAATAACTATAATAGCAGGAGGGGTCTACCCCTCAGATGAGCATTCTGAGCATAAAAGTAAATACTGAGTCTCTCACAAAAGTTTTGTCTCTAAGTCAAGACATGAGTAACTGGTTCTTCCTGAATGTCAGGCAAGTGATTTAACATCTTCCATTCACAGACAATCCTGTGCTACTAGTCATATAACTACCTCTTTTTCAAAAACTATATAAAAGCCACATAATTAGTAACATGCCACCTTTCATTGCCCTTCCTAGGTATTTCCAGAGGAAAGAGACAGCAACCACATGCTAGACTCACATACCATAAACACTTTAAGCAGCACAGAAAATGCCTTGAAAGAAAGCTGCACTTTGTGCAATTAATTACATTTATTCCAAGTATCTTTCCCCAACTATTACTGCTGGAGCACTTTAAAGTGCAACTCCAAATCAAAAGCCAAGAATTCCCTTCACATCCGGTAGACAGGAAACATCATAGTCCTTTTCTACAGAGTAAGCATTTTGATTTAGATGTAACTAAATAATCTGTCACACACAGGATAAAAGCAGGCATATAAACTTTCATCAGTCTCACATCTGATGTAGCAGGGAGAAAATGGTCTTTTTTCCTCAGTTGAATAAGTATTAATGCTATTTTTATTCCTCAATTAACAAATGTATAACTTGCATCCAGTGTTCCATTTATGTGTAATGACTACACAAGATTTCTGTTCTCAGTTGTGTATGTTAAATGTAGCATCTATAACTCATTTCCTAGTACTGATATTGTTACTCAATACACATTATTTTAAATGTATTTTTAACATAATAATATGCACCATAACCGTACACTTTTATATCAGGTTTTAAAAAATGATTCAATGAACTTTTGCATAATCTGACACACCAAAGCTAGGCCTAGGACACCTGTCAGCTGAAAAGTTACAACAAAGCAAGCAGTTTCAGACCAATTATTAAATAACTGTTACATCCATGATTACATTTTTAGAACAGTCCGAGGTCATCTGGCAATACTGAACCATGCAGCTCCAATGTTAGCAAAGTTCCAAGCCGATGTGATAAGGGGGTCCGTATGTGTCAGAATTTTTTCCGGAGGTTTGCTGTTAAATAGTATATATGATCCAACTACTAGTATAGAAACTATGCCACATTTAATTTTTTCAAATCAGTGATAAAATAGAAATAAAAGAAAGAAGTATTAGTAGTAGTTATCACATTAATTTGATGAAATATCATACCTAGAGATCAAAAAAAAAGTATCTTGTCAGTGATCTTGTACTCTTGCAGGTTTCTATCAAGTGAAGTACCTTTCTTCGTACTCTCTCAGTTGTCACTAAGTTTTAGACCACCCTAGTGTTTCTCATCCAGGCAAATCCTCAGCACCATCTGAAAACTCAGGGTTCCTTCATCTAATTAAGACGCAATACATGACGTGGTGGTCAGCTTCTTAAAGCCTACTTTAGCCTACTGATCAAGTATCATAAATACTGTATCTTTAAACAATTTAAGAATCCAAGAGTAATAATCCAAAGAAATTAGTTTAGGTATGAGACTGTCTATCTATTAAATTTTGAAATTATGGGTTTGAAACTATGAACAGGACTGATGGTCCTGGTCCAGAATACAGCTGCCATGAAAATGCTAACCCATCTAACTCTCATTTAAATATCTTGAACAAGACAACAATATTTAAAATCAGCACTTGTATTGTTTAGTCATAACATCTGATCTGGTTCTGGGAGTCCTGAGGCCAGATTTACTTATCATTCTGAGGGTGGTCATAGAAGCTCTGCTGGGGATATACGTTCACTTCTTCTTGTCTACCGAGTATTCTTATAATGATCACAAGGAAAAATTCCAGGAATAACAGTGTTATATTCTTAATTCATACTGCTTCAGTAATGTCTTTAAGCAACATTCAGGTTTAGTTATTTTATTTCTTGTTCTTCTAATAGACTTATATAAACCCTCACTCTTTTCTTCTTTATACCTGAAGCTCAGGTTAAGTCGGAGGAGTACCTTAACATTAGTCCATTAAAAAGAAAAGAAAAAGCATTAAACCCTAATGCAAGGATTATCTTGGGGTTCTATTGCCATTTTCCCCTTTTAAATAGAAATGCTGTCTTCAAAGCCAATGTTAACTCCCGTTTCATTAATTTCTTCCATGAAAATGAGCATTTGTGCTGTATATGTGCATGCATTTGGCCTGGCTTCATCCTGATTTATCTAGATAGATTCCCAAGCAGCTCACAAGTTTCCTCTTAATATTGATTAAAAAGAGATTATCTCATTTTAAAACCTGATGGCAACCCCATTTTCAACTCCCACTGCTGGCTGAGGTCCAACCTCTCTGTTTCAGGGGTGCATGGGGGTAATGGAACAGTATTACTGTCCCCAGAGCACCATCCACACATTGACCACACCACCAATCTGATCAAAAGAGCAATTACACTTTTGTTGGGTTGTTTGTTGGTGCCCAGTATGGACAGCAGGTCAAGCACTTCAATGAGATGGGATGAGTGTTTGAGGTGAAAATTTTAGGGAGGCTGGAGTGAAAACAATCCCACTGTGGCATGCTCACTTCCTACACACCTTCATTTCTCATTAATGCAAAAGATCTTTTGCTTGAAATAGCCTACTTCCCAATTTTGTCACTTCCATAGCAAAATTCTCCATGAAACTAAAATTTTTCTGTTCATCTTCTTTTAAACAACGATGGCCCCTGTGAGAAGCTTTTTGAAGCTCCCCTGGCTCCAAGTCAGATGCACCTCCTGCCAAGGCTGAGCCAATTAGTGATGGTGGCCACACCTCTGTGATAACATATTTAAGAAGGGGATACTGGAAGGAGGAGTTGGAGTTGTGAGGAAGAGTGGTGAAGGAGACACCTATGCAAATACTGAGGTCAATGGAAGAAAGGAGGAGGAGGAATAGATGGGGGAAGGTGTGCCAAACGGAGACTCCCCTGCAGCCCATGGTGAGAGGACAGGCTGTCCCCCTTGCAGCCCATAGAGGTCCACAGTGGAGCAGATGCCCATCTGCAGCCCATGGAGGACCCCACACTGGGGGAGGTGGCTGCACCCAAAGAAGACCAGGACTCTGAAGGAAGCCCCTGCTGTTGTAGTTCGGCACTGGAAGGACTATGGCATAAGGAGTACTCCCCCTGAGGAGGAAGGAGTGGCAGAAACTATGGGTGATGAACTGACTGCAATTCCCATCCCCTGCCACTCCCTGCACCACTGGAGGGGAGGAGGTAGAGAAATCAGGAGGAAATCTGAACCTGGGAAGAAGGAAGGGGTTGGGGGGAAGGTGTTTTTAAGATGTGGTAGTGCTTCTTACTGTCCTACTCTGTTAAGTGGTGGTGGTAGTGTTCGAATTTAATTGATTGTGGTGGTTTAGCCCCTGCCGGGGTCTGAGACCACACGGCCGCTGCCCCTCCCCCACAAAGGGAGTGAAATACAAAGCCCCGAGACTGAGATAAGGAAAGGTTTAATACAACAGTGCAACAGCAACACAACAAACAGCAACAATAACAGTGATAACAATGAACAGAGCAAAGTATATCTACCAATACAGCAGTGAGAGGAGCGGATGTATAAAACCATGCGCCCCGTGCTCCCGCGCCAGGATGTGACGTCCGCATGGTATCTGAATAACCCGGCTAGAGCTCCCCCCCCACTGCTGGGGAAACTTAACCCTATCCTGGTTAAACCAGGACATTGATGTTCTTTTTCTTCCCCTAAGGAGTCTGTCTTTTGCCCATAACTGTAATGGGTGAGTCATCCCAGCCTGTACTTGTCTCAATTCCTGAGCCCTTTGTTTTATTTCCTCCTTCCTATTTCTAAGAGGGAAGGGGTGAGCGAGAAGCTGTGTGGTGCTCAGTTGCCCTCCGGGGTCAAACAACAAGTATTTTAGTCTTTGTTTCTAATCCAAAATTATTTTAATTGATAGTTCGGGCTTATCAAGAAAATGTAAGCAACACTTAGCAGCAAGTTTGTTAACGGCTGCTATGTACTCCATAACCTGGGTGCAAGATAAATACTGCAAAACATAAAAAACCTTCAGAACCTTTCCAAAATAAACTTCTATTAAGTAAAGAGCTATACTTTATTGCTTCTGAGATTTTTATTCCCTTCTCTCCATGTAAAATTTGTTCAGGAATTCACTATAACTTAGAGAAAACTGACACCTTTTTACATTTGGTATCTTTCCACTGTTAATAAGGAGGAATGAATAAGCTACAAACAAGCTCTTTCTCCCAGAGTCACTGTCGCCCCACAGAGGTCACTGGCAGCCACATGAGGACAAAGGCACCCAGAAAACGACCAGGAAAGAGATTTCTTTGAATAAATGAAAAGCTCCACTTTTAATATCAAACCCGCCTTGTTAACTTGCAAGTCTTCTTCAGCCTACTGAACACAACATATTAAATTCATATGTACCAATATTTGACATCTGCAAGTAGATGAGTATGTTCATCCTTAAGCTATCTAAATTTAGTCTCCATACATATCAAAAACTTCAGCATAAAGGTTCCTCAGATGCCAGTAAGATGATTTTGTGCTCACTATTCTTTTTAATGTATGTTCTATGTCAGTACATACTTAGCAAAATCTTTCCTTCCAGTTCTTACAAAAACTAAGTAAAACAATCTCCCCTCCCTTCACTAACCATAAACACTTCTTGTTCCTACAGCTCCTAATGCCATTTATACTTCTCATTTTAATGTAAAAGTAATCAGCTATGCATAAAGCAAGCCAAAGTACCAAGAGATGATTACGATGAGAAGAGACTACAATATTCTATGGTTTTATGTGCAAAGATGTATAGGGTTTATTAAAAGAGGAAAGGAAAGCAGTACATTAACCTAGATAATTATCTCTTCTCTTAATAGTACCATGAATTCACATGCTGATAATGACTAAGTTTCATATAACATACCAGGCTGAATGAGTTTTATTGTTCTCAGGCAGTCCCTGTGACTATATTTGGTTTCTGTGCTTTCACATGTTATAAAAAAAGCAATAAAATCAGGCATTACTTGGTTGGGGGGTGATTTCTGCTTCCCCAACTCCAAATTTAAAGTTAAATTAGAGTTGGAATGTATCCTCACCGTTACCTGCATGCACACAGTGCTACAGCAAATGTGCGCAGGAAGCAATCTGCACTGCAAACCACAAGACACAGGGTGCCAAACAGCAGTCGACAGGACTGCAGAGATGAGAACTGGTTGCTGGCTGGAAAATAGTCTGTTTGATCTCCTGCACCACACATTTCGCCAAGTGTGTTACACATCACTGAAATGCTTTTAAAGTTTTTTTTCAAGGGAGTCATTCTCGTCATTCTCCTCCTTGTCCATACATATAGTCCAAAAGCAAGAACAGCTTTGCTACTACTGCCTGTAACACCACCTCAAGAAAGGCAGGATGTAAGCAGTGGGAATGCACAATGTGACTTTACATACATTTATATAAGTACATTGCAACTTGCTTGAATGCTTCAATACAAGAACAAATACAGGTAGTGTATCTCTATCCATGACATATTTCCAGAAGAATTAGGAGGCCACAGGATAGCCCCTTCCAAAAAAAGGATTTTATATCATTTATACTATTCTTCCTCTGTACATATAGACAAGAAATGTGATTTTACTAATAAAGCTTTCAACAAAATTGCAAGCAGCACATGTGAAAAGTCAAAGGCACTCCTCTTTAGCTGTTACTTTTTCCTGTAATTTTTGAAACATTATATACAACACCAGAAGTAATTTCATCAGAGGTTATGTATTTCCTGGGATTAAATGAGTTTATTCCCAAAACATTTTGTGTGTCCAAAAGACAAAGTGTGATTTTATAGCAAGTTAGAGGGGAAAAGATTTCTAACTCATGTAAACTGAAAATATGTCATATTTCGGACCATGTGTTTTGTTTTCTTTCATTCTGGTAGGCTCACTAAATTCAGACACTTATGGTGACTTGTGAACTTGCAGAACAATTAATTCATCTATTGCTGTTTACGTAATCCAGCATTAATTAGCAATATTTTATTTCATTCCTCCCACACGTTCATGAAAAGAAAATATCATAATTCAATTCCTGAACAATGATTAGATGTGCTTCATAAAACTGCATCTTTCCTGAATTATTTATCTCAGAAATGCCTATGTAAATAAATGACAAGAATGAGGTCATATATAATAGATCCTTGCAAAGACAATGCTTGAAAAATATGCAGAAGAAGAGCAGAAGAAAAAACAACACAGCTTTATAGTATATAATCATTAAGTTTTCAGATATCTATTGGTATGAAACCTGTTAACATTCTTGGACTCTTTGTGTAGCCAAGCTCTATTCTTGTGCAGCCAAGCTCTATTCTGAAGAATTAACTCAATGTGTTTCCCATTAAAAAAAGAGTTCAACTAGGATGTTTGCTTCATGACCTCAATGAAAGTGTATTCTTGACTGCTCTTAAGGCTAGAATATGTTTCTTCTTAAATCCTGAAGTGAATAAAATATTTTTCAGGTGATGACAATTACTCAGTGTTAGATTCTGTACACTGTAAAAGCATTTTCAAAACAGGCATATTCAATTTTCTGGACTCTGTAGTTGTAGGAGTACTTTTAAGGCACAAAAACATGAGTAATTTCATTTTGCAAAGGGAAAGATGGATTTAGAGAGAGAAGACTTTGGAAGGCACTTGCGTTATCTCTTCTCGGATTTTCTTTCACAAGCAACAAGGAAACACAGAAAGATCAGAGCTTAAGATGGAGAAAAACAAAACAAAACAAAACCCCATAGCTACTTCCATTCCAAAGTGTTTCTAAATTACTCTCACTTCTTGCAAACACAGAAATAGGGGGGATTCCTTTGAGTTAAAATTGTTCATTGGGAGCATATTTCCTTTAATTTATTTTCTTTTGTTTGCTATTGGTAAAAAATATTAGTTGTCTTGATGTTTCCAAAGGCTAGCTAAGAAATATTCTGAAGAATCTCTCTCATCCTGAGCTAGTAGGCACTAAGTGTCCCTCTGTTCCTTAAGCCTTTTGTAAAAAACACTGAAGACACCTTGACACAAGCAGTCTTAATTTATCGGGTCACTTTCATCTCTCTCCAAGAAGGAAAAAAAGAGTAATAGAAATATGAAAAGATTCTTTTTTATAAGTCTTTTTCCATAAGACAAAAGGGAATGCTGCTCCATGGATATTGTATATTAAAAAATGACATGCAGTATTTGGTTTAAGACTATAAAAATAAGCAGAACTGTATTCACAGCTACGACTTATCAAATTATGGCAAGAATGTAAAAAATGGACCCCCCCATAAACTAAACCACTCAGCCCCTTCTTCCTCAACGACCCACATGCATTCACACATTAAATGAAACCTCAGCCTGTCATTTTTCAGTCTGGAACATGAGGTTTCAGCAGTAGCTAATCACCAGCCATACACACGTAGAGGGCAACAACAGAAAACAGAAAACCTTTTTGCTCCATAACATACCACCAATTCATCACACTCTCAAAGGTACAATGAACAAATAATTTTAATTTCACAGAATTGCTACTGAGGGCATACTGAAAGTGGCACATACTCCCCAAACATACACACATTACTATATTTATAGGTATAGCTAAGGTTACACCAGCAGTTCCACTCTAATAAGTAATCTTCTGATGCTTTATCATCATAATAAATAAAATATGAACACACTTTTAGATTTGAAGTTTCTGAACAAAGCAGAAGAAATCCCCCCTCACCTTCTTAAGCACCATACTCAAGAAGAAAGGTTTGAAAAAATGTGCATTTTCCCTTCTACACCCCTCCCTGACCACAGCAGCAGATGGCAATGGCTCAGGTCCAGGAAGGAAGAGAACCACATTGGCATGGAACCCAGCACAGGGTATCTAACCTGCCTTCCTGGCCAGAAACTATCGCACTTTGTCCTGCCACAATTAAGCTGCTTCTGCTTTCTAAGGGAGATGGAGTGTTTCACTACTGCTACAGCTGACAGAGTAATGCAGACAGTTTACCAAAGCAGCAAACAAATATCTGTAAGAAAAGATGATTTGTTAGAGCTCTAAGTTTTTCACCTGATAAAACTCAACAAGTTACAGCCTGTGTTTGGTAACCCACTGACTTCCACTGAAGACATGGGAGCTCTCATCTTTAATAACCCATTTAACATTGTAAATAACTCGGTTTCATCCAACACCAACTCTTTTTCTATTTAGGGTGCTGTTGCATGAGACTGCAAATCCCCTGTCTATTAGATCTTATAACTTGGATCCAAGGAAGGAAATACTTCAGCTACCAGCAGTTCTCAGATTCCTTTCTGCCCGTGACAACTTTCTGTTTAAAGCAATTTAGCTAACTCTCTTGAGCAGATGAAATTATTTGCCTCACTAATCTTTGCCTCACCAAGCTGTTAGTGTCTATGTGGACATTGTGTATCTGATCTTTCATCTGGGAAGAAGAAAAAGAATATAAATATATAAAAATACGTTTGCACATGTGTGCATATATGCACACACTGGGCATTTCACAAGAAGCTCTGGCTGCTGTACAGGGAGTTCCTGGCACTGTGTGCTTCATCAAGAATTTACTAAATGGAATATAATGTATTGCTTTCTTATGCTGCACTGTTTTTCTTTGGTACAGCACTGCAGTTGATTGGTAATACTTGTGTATGTGATAGATAGCAGACATTCTTGTCTCTGAAGAATCCTAACAAATAAACAGATTCAACACATGCAGTTTGTCTACTTTCATGATTGCAGCTGCACATCTAAACTTTACAAATTCCTGATAAAAGTCACAACATACTTCTCTTAGTTACAGTGCAAATCTCTGATAAATACAAATATATACATAACTTCAAACTTACATATATTTTTAAATAAAATAATTCAACTAAGAAATAGCATCCATTTTGCTGATAGAATCTGATGATTAGCCATAAAACTGAGGTTTTAACAGGAGGATCAATCCTGATACATGTTTTTGGCATAAAATATTGCTTGGTGATGCTTCCTGGAAAATAATAAATTCCCTGAGGTGCTACATTAATCAGGCCACCCACGACAGCTTTAATATATATCTCCTTGAATGAAACTCATTGCTTTTACAGGCACATAATACCATTCCTCTGTCAGCTTTTAAAGTCAGTCTTAAAGCTCTCAGAAGAAGCAGGTGTCACAGGCAGACTTCTCATTGAATATTCATTGTGCTGTCTGCAGTATTTTGAAACTAACATCTACTCTAAGAGAAGGCAGGGAGAGATTGCAGAATATTGCCCTCCTCAGAGGTCTTAGCTTAAACAACAATGATCTGAATAGCTGGAGGTTTAATCTGGTACTGACTTTTAAAAGTAGTTTCATAGAAAGGAAAAAATGGTTGGTTACCTTGTCTCTTTATTTTAATAGGAGACTCAAAAAAAAGTGTATCATAAATTAACATACTTAGTGTTAAACTATGAATTCATATACAAAAATATAAAGAAGTATATCTGAAACCCATAATTACTCATTCACTCATTCTTTGACACATATTTCCAAGCACTATTTCTTCTTTTTTGCTGATCTCTTGAAAACAAGATAGCCTTACTTCACAACCCCAAGTCAAATAAGCAACAAAATATTTTGTGAACGGCAATAATGTTGATTCATGAATTATGATATTGGCATTTCAACCTATTTAGCTTATTTGGGCCCCTTGACAACAGCAGTTGGCATCACCCATCACTATACATTGATGGTTTTTATAGTATGGCTCAGCAAGTGATTGGAGATCCTGAATCTCCAACTCTTAAACATCAAGAAGTTATTATCAGCATTGTTCTTTTAAGAACACTCCCATAGACTAAGCGATTCAATTAATTTCCTTCTTCACTGACACACTGAACATAAAACCAGACCCTCACAGGAATTTGCTTAACCTGACGTGTATTACCCCCATGGATGGTTATGGACTGCTATTGCTGACCTCAAGGTAGCCAGTGTTCCAGATACAGCAACATTCCCAAACTGCAACCTGCAAATCAAACTTAACTTGAAAGATGAACAAAGGGCTTTCTTGTAACAGGAGCCAAACCAACTGGCACACCTTGGAAGTGAGGGAAAGAAAAACTTTCCCAGACACCAAGACAAGACCATGTGGAACCATCTGCTCCAGAATGATAGACATTCACTGAAATAGAAAGAAGACTAAAAGAAGAGACCTACTACACTAGGAACCGGGATATCTATTTAAATCTTTTGTTTAATCTGTCTCAATAAACAGTTCCAAGTTCTGGAGCTTCTGGGTATTTTTAGTGTGGTTGGTTGGTTTTCCTGGACATGTTCACCAAGAACAAGCCAGGCAAGGCATTTCTAGCTTAAAGACTCTGTTTTACTAGTCATACAGCCTTCTTCAAAGGGACCAAGGGCTGCAGTTTTTCATCTAATATATCACTCACACCTCCTAATATAAAATAGCAAAATACTGTAATGTCATCATTAAGTAACAGTATCGATGACAGACTACAGAAATAAAAAGTCATTCAAAAATTTGATGCAAAGATTATTGCATTATTTAAAGCATTCATTTAGTCCCATATGTGTTCTTCTAATACGGGAATACATTCAGATAACATCTTCAAATCATTGAGAAAATTGTTCAGTGCTTCAGAAATGGTTTCAGACAAGCTGAAGAAGAGCAGGAGAGAAGATAAGGATGAGAACAAAAAACAGTTTATTTTACTGAAGGTACCTTAGCAAGGGAGGACTGCAACAGGAGTACTCCAGAGGAAGGACAAGGTACTCTAATGGACAAGGAACAAGAGCTGTAAGCCACAGTTTCACAACTATAGCCAAATTCCTTACAGTAATTAAAACTGAATTCCCAACAATCCTCTGTTGTTTGAGGAGCATGAGGACCATCAGGCTGATCACTGGCAATGAAATAATTCCTAATATAGAACTTCCTAGCCATCATCCGTAACACATACATAGAGAGTTAAACCCAGTGAAAAAGTCTGGATCATCAACTACTGTGAATAAACAGATGTTTATGAATGCTGAAAAAATAACAGTCAGGCTGACATATTTGAAGGAAACTGGTAAACATCTATTTTTTTCAGCTTATTTATACACACCTGTGCTGAATATAGTATTAATTTTAATTTTCTTCATACATTGTCATACTCAGTGTAAGCAGATATTTCTCTAAAGAAAGACTAATGGAACCTTTGTTAAGTAAAAATAAACTAGACAACGGTCTAAATGTCTGGATACAGAGAATGAAAACAACCTTTCAAGGTGAATGCTGAGTATTGTACATTCCATATGCTTGTGCTTCAAGGTCACCTGAGGAAAATCATAAGTCCATTTGCTTCTCCTACCAAAGAGCTAGGCTTCCTGCCAGATATTCTTCAGAAAGGAAACCTTTTCTGTGAAGCTGTGCAAAGGAGTTACATATGTACAGCCCGCAAGAGACACAAAAGCAGTACACTCTGATCACCACTCCTGGATTTATTATTAGTTCAAAAATTTATTATATTGCAAGGCAGCTTTCATAGTATGAGATGAGCACCACAATGATTTACCTCTTACCTTACTGTGTTTCCTGTAGGGAGGAGGTAGTGCAAATTGCCTTCTCACACCCTGTGCTGAGGAGCAGGTACTCAGTCCTAGCACCCCACCCATCAGATCAGCAAGGCTTCTCCACAGCTCTGCAGAGCACATCAGGGGAAAGGTTAAAGGCATAAAGAGAAAAGGGTAAGACATACTTTAGGTATAAGGAAGGAAATTTCTGTTATAAAAAGAAAACCAAAAAATTCTGACATTTCTGTTCCTGCTACAGTTTCTCAAGGGAATGTGATAGTCTTTGTTGGCTTTTTATGAGGAGCAATATCACAGTACAGCAGATGAAGTGTAGCTGGAGAACAAAGTAAAACAGAGGCAAGTGATACTTGAAGCTCAATTTTCATGGGGTTCTCAGTAGGTCAGTAAAATGCAAATACTCTGACCAAAGTCTGAATTTTGGAATAAAACTTTCATTTTTCAATTAAAAACTTTTCTTGCTTTGTGAGGCATTTTTAATGAAGACTTTAAATGGCTTTTCAACACGCTCCTGAAAAGTACATGCAAAGTCAAAAAGACAATTTTCTGAACATAATTTTTTTTTAATGCTTTTGCTTCATCTCCTTACTATGCAGGATAATCTGGAGACATGAAGTCAAAATTGCTGCATCTCTCAGCTGAATTTAAACCTCCTGAAAGAGCAGCTAGTACATGGTTTCCCTACACAAGTCCTCATCGCTTGCTGATCATTGGGATTCTGTGGAGATTTGATTTAGAAGTTGTCTCCTCCTTTCAGGAACCTCATCCACTGGCTTACATCTATGAGAAAGTTTCTTCTTCCAAGTATTGAACCTGGTGATATTGGTGCTTAGAGAAAGCAAGTTCATCTTAGCTGGTAATATTCCAGTTCTGAGACTCCTGTCTCATTTGAGATTGAGTGTGAACCTGAGCTGGTGTTCATTTATACCAGCCTGTATGACTGCAGTTAAGTTCCTCAAAATAGTGTAACACAGAATCCCTACCCCTACTCTGTGAAAAAGCAAGTGACAGATAGAGGGCAAAAAAACCCTGCATTTTCTTCTGCATCAGAGCCGAGCACAAAACCTGAGAGAAGAGAAAACAAGGATGACAGAGGACTTGGAGGCAGCAGATTCCAACATGTTGGACATTGGTGCATGCTTGAGTGACTCTGGGAACTGAATTCAAAGTACCATTTTAGGGGGGGAACTTTCCTTTAATTTAACATCTTTTGAATAATTTCATTAACCTGCAGACAAACCTCAAGTGTGAGCTTGTCTTTTGATTATGTCAGTTCCCTGTATCTTCTCCTCACATCCTACATCCTTCTTCACTTCGGTAAAGCTAAAATTAAAGATGTCTTAATAAAGATTGGTAAAAATACCATGTAGGGTTTTTTTTTAAGCATCATTTAATCTACTTCTTCAGCTGGTAATTTGCTTTAGCAGCTACATGACCATTATATACTGAAGACAGTTCCCAGATTTGTGGGAAATAAGGATGAGAAGAGTGGATGAAAATGTGACTTTAAACTACATTTAGGATTTCTAAGTTCTGAGATCAATATATGTCATCTCTGGTTCTCTCTGTGAAGTACAGCACTCTCAAGAGAGACTGCTGTACTTTATACTAGGAAAATTATCCCCAAGTATGTAGCTAGTATTTTGGAGTTCTGTAATACATCTTCAATAACTTCATATGAACTGAAATCTACCCGTAAAGGTTAGTCTAAGAAAAATGAATTTTTGTTGGAATTTCAGGAGACTGCCAGAAATGACACCATTGCTGGTATCATATATAACAAAGACATGTTCATATTTATGTTGACTTATTATTAAAAAAAATTGATAAATACTGAAATGAAATAATTGAGAACAGTTATCATATTCTCATCTCAGAACTGTTTGCTGCTTTCAGTATAAATTTATTTAATTCCCATAGGTACCTTTCAGTCAGGTGTCTGTTTAATTTGCAAAGTAGGGAAGGACACACCCAGTGAAGCCATACAATACCAAGGAAATACAGATTACGAGGAACAGAATGATGCAGCATCAATCTTTTTATTGTCCAAGAAAGTTTAAATATGTCAAGATTTAACAAATCTTTCTTTGAAAAGTACATAAAAACTTTGTTAACTTCAATAGGATCCGGTTTTTACATCTAAAGTTTGCTAGTATACTAACACACATACTCTAAATGTTTGACGAAGAAAAAAGACCTTCACAAGTAGTGCTATCAGCAGGAAATCACCTTCTCCCATATCCTGTACTTCCCAAATAACAGTTTCATTAGCTTCAAGGAAAAAGAATATTAAAAAAATTCGCATGCTTGGGAGGCAACCAAAAAATAGTCCAAAAAGCCCGAATTTTGCCTTTGGTCATCTCTATTGGACCCTATGGTTCCAACAATTCACCAACTTCAGCCTTCAGATCCCACAATCAGAAAAAAATTGTGCTTTGTTGGGGAATATACACTGCTGTGCATCACGAAATGTCAATATTATACCACAGTGATGGCACAACCTCCTTCTATAGTCATGCTGGCCTACACAGAACACAGCAACAATCAGACACGTGTATGAGGACAGTATTTTCTACTACAAAATTATAGTTAATATTCGGCTGAATATGGTACATTGTCAAAACACATTCAAATTGAGATTTTCCTGAATTTTTATAGGAATTCGGTGTAGTGAATAAATGACTAAACTGCCCTTTTTGAATAGTTTTACTTTTGTTATTCACAATATATAGTCTCATGTTTCCCTCCTTTCCTATCATTCAACAACCAAACTTTTTTTGTTGAGACACTGTCAGCTCAGTTCTGAAAATCAGGAGTGTGGACATCCAACTGTTTGTTACATGTTGTCAAGACAATCTCTTTTCGTACATCACCTTCTACCACAGCAATTTTATTTGTTTTCATGTAAGCTCCAACCATTACTGATGCCACATATTCAGTCCCTAAACTCTATAGCCAGCCAGTGTTACATTCCAAATTTGGATGTTTCTGATCGGCATGCCTCTACTTCAAGACACTTTTGCCACAGCTGCCATAGAGCATCCCAGAGGCAGTTTATCTTGACTAATCTAAGCTTGCCTGCCTAATTTGCTCACTCCTTCATTTCAGGACTCAAATACAGTCATTTAAGCTTGTCTACAAATTTGACCCTTTTCCAATTAAATGTATACTTTGCACTGAGCTGTTAGCTGTACCACCACAGCATCACAGCTGAGTCTATCCAATTTCCTCCTTGCCACACCTGGCTATCTGAAACAACACTTTAAATGCCAAGCTCCAGTTTTATGCTCATAATTTTATTCCTCTTTTTTGGACTCAAGCATATCAAAGTCAACTATATTTCATGCTTTGTAAATGCTCAGAATATTTTTTTGAAACCAAAAAGTATTATTGCAAGTATTGAAAGTACCAATTCATGATGGACTATTACAAGAGGATTTGCAATCAACTATGGCCTTTTCTTTCCATACATCCCTGGAAATTCATTTGGAACCTGTAATGCAAACTTGCTTCCAGTTAACTATTCTCAGCTGTTATTCACTGACCTCAAAAATAAATTATATTAGCATAAGTAAATAATTCTCTTCTTCTCAGCACATACTCTATAAGTTTGGGGCTTTTCTTCCAATTAATATATTTTATTGGTGTTTATGCAATAAAGACTTGGAAGGGCATATGAACAAACTCTTTCCTCAATATTTATATATTTCTGATTTTACTTACCTCACACACACCTCTTATACTGCAACATATTTGTTTAGATACTGCTTTTTTTCCTAACACAAAACTCAGAAATGACACACATACCTGCAGTCAGTTTACAGCAATTTTCAACACAAAACTGACATTTGCTAAGCATAATAGAGTAAGTGTAAATATATGTGAGTTTACTTTCATGAAGGAATGCCCTGTATCACCTGCTCTCCAAAGCTGGATCCACACAGTTTCATTGCTATTCTTGAGATTCTTCTTCAGAGTTCCACATCTTTGATCATTTTGGTGCATATCTAAGCTCTTAACTGGAGTGAACCTAAATTCTTCTCAACCTTAATAGATAAAGGCAAAATAACCACTTTGAAGGTAAGCACAGAGGGCATAGAGGAAAGTATGTGCTTATAGAGACAGATTCTCTCCTTCATCCCTATTCCCCAAACACTTTTTTTATACTTCTGGCTGCCACATGCAAGTGCAATGATCATCTTTATCAACACAGTCACTGCAGGTACTCTATGTGAAAATTTAATACTGTAAGGCACACTGGAAACAGTTCTCCATAGGACTGGAATTTTGGAAACAATAAAGTTACTGTGCACATTTTCTAAATGAAGACCTCTTCCTCTGAAAAGTCTAATGAACAACTGAGTTTGACCTACGTGGGCTAAATCCTTTCAAGTCATCTATATGGGGGCCAACAATCCATTTTGCTGAAAATGCCATCCCTTACCTTTGCTGATTTGTCCCTTGTTTACATATGGCACAAGGTGGATGACTAGCCAAGGAAAAGAGAAAACTTTGCAGTACACAGTGCTGGTTTGTAACCACACATTAACTCTTGCTTACATGATATCATTACACATTAAGAAATCATGGGCAGGTTTCACTTCACCAAGTTTCAGATTTTTAACAGTAGACACCTCTATTTAAGCTAGTCATCTAAGTTAACTTCAGAAAAAGGAAAAACATTACATCTGAGCACAATTTATCTACCTCGAAATAAATGCCTGAAACAGGTCAGATGAATCATGCTCTATTTTTCTTCACTGGCTATAAAAATAGCCTATGATAACTCACATGATATAGTCTTTTCACTGTAGACTTACATCAGGAAAAATAAATAGAATCAAACTTCTGACCACTCTTAACAAAAGCCATGGAAATGTATGGAATAACAATCCACTATTACACAATCAAAAGGGAAGCAATAATATTGCATCAAAGATATCTGAAAATAGAAAATGGTACTATGATCAAATGGTTTGAACTCTGCCATCTTATTATTTGCAAAGAATAACATTCATGTTGGTTTTTAGATATAATTACTACAAATTATGGAAAGCAATAAAAAGTTGTAGGTTTCCTTCCAGCTAACTACACAACTCATAAACACCAGAACAGAGCAAATTGTGCTACAGAAAAACTCTTTACTTCGGTGGAGTCTTTATACAGAAATTTTTATCCCATGTATTAACTCAGAATCTTAGTTCCTTAAAAACTGCAGAATTTATGTACATTTCTACCTGAAACACAGCAATCGAAAAGAAACCCAACCAAACTTAAAATATTGAGAAACAATAAGAATCTTCCAAACTCTAATCATTAAGCACAACCTTCAAATCTATGTCAGTATCAACTCTCTTAACAAATTTTATGTACTGATGCTTTAAAACAAAAATTTACTGAAATATACTAAATATGCTAAAGTAATAATAAACAATATTGTAAATAAGAAACTGAACCTTATTAAAGTACCACATATTAAGGAAATGTGTGGTGCAAATATGAGAACGTTAAGACAAAAGGGCTTTCCACTCTCTCCCCCATTTGTTTATACCTTATTTTTAACCAAGAAAGATAGTCAAGTATCTCTTTTCAGATCCTTTCAATGAAGATATGGAGATCTAATCCCAGTCAGTGGGAAGTCAGTAAAGCAACATATCTGAAAATTTCTTTCTGGTTTATAGTATGTTATCATGGTCCAGGTGACATATCTCTACTGTGAAATGACTTATTGCGTACAGGAAATAGAACTTTGTAGCAAAGGAATCAAGATAGAGGAAAACAAAGATTGACAATTAATCCATTCCCATACTGTTGCTAAAATTGCTTTTGATGGTGAACAGCACAGTCCTACTTACATATGTGTACTGATTTACAAAAGACTATTTGTGAAGTAAGTAGTTGCAGCTACTCCCTGTAGCTAGCAGTGAAAGAGCATCAGAGCACATTTTATTAAGTAATTTGCAGCTGCTTTGGAGTAAGAATTCATTAGCCAACGTTTTTCCTTTTTAGCGTATAAAATTTTAACAAATCAGCTTTCCTCTTTGTACATATTTGCTTCATTGGAGACACACTTACAGAATTAGTGAAAGTATTTCCTCATAAATCTAGCTACACATATGTAATGTATGACTTTCTCCCATTCTTCATAAATATGTTACTTTACTCAGAACATACCTGACTTACTCCTGTTTCTCTGCCTATACTCCACAGTCCTTACTAGGATGCCTAAAAAAGAACACATCCAAAAATGCCTATCCAGTGCAGGCAAACCCAGTAGTTCTTGAGTTTATTGATAAAGACAGACTTAAGCAAAGGCTTAGGGAATTTTCTGAATAAGATTATACAGGAAAATTTAACCAGCTCAAATAAATCAAGTTAAACATTAAGAAAATAACAAAGGAGCGGTCAACATTACTGTATACAATTGAATTTTCTGTATGGCTATTATGTCCAGATACTACAAACAGTTATTCAAGGACTTAACTCTGAAAAGTATTATTTATGCACATCTTTCCATTGACTTGAATACTCATGTAAGCTAAACATAATATAGGGGTTCTGTTTTACAGTCAATATACTTGATTTCATGCTCTAATAACATTCTGATTTATTCCTTCCATTAAGTAATCCTCTTGACTTTCTGTAATAATTAAATTGTAAGTTGTTTTCCAGAAGAGATGGAAGTGAAGCTATGTAACAAAAACAAGTAGGAAAAACCCCCAGTCATTATACTTGTATATCAAAACTTTATTAATTTACCAGAAGGTGCTTTATTTTAAAATGAAAAATTAAGACATTCAGCAGCTGTACTTACAGAGATAAACAAATTTATCAGACATCAAGTCTTTCTGCTAGCTTTATTTAAAGGAGATTAATAAGTCTGTTTCATTTCATTCCCAGTCACATGCTTATCACTAGATGATACTTCTTTGTGGTGTTCTACTGAGGTATTAAAAAAAGATTCCCCCTAGCAGTCTTACAGGCTGCTGACTATATATACACATTTTCATAGTTATACACCCTAATAATTTAGTAGTAGTAATTAATTTCATGATGCACTGCATAACAGCACTTCAGATTTGAGAATGAAAAGTAATTACATAACCCTTCAACAACACTTAGTTTCTATTCAAACACAGTGCAACTTTGAATTCTGATGCTAGCTTAAGAGATCAGCATACATCCGAATTCCTTTCCTTCATGTGATTTACCAGAAATGAAGTATCCTTGTTCCTTTCCCCTTCTCCAGTTTCTGAATTGTGTATATTTATAAAGTTTCACACATTCTGTTCCTTTAAAGAGGACAAATTTTCTGATGCTTCCAGGATGCACTGTGATTCATGTGAAAACCTCAAGCCCATAACCAAGCTAGTTATGTTCTTGAATTGACTTCTCCCATATCTGTCTGAAGTTAAATCCCCGACCACAAAAGAGCCCTTCTTCGCTCAGTGTTCCACTCAAGTGTACAAAACCCATTCTTTTTATTTTCTAATAATGGTAAGACCTGAAACATCCTAACTGAAGCTATTTTCATCAAGGAAAATGTATGCTATGATTCTCTAAATAAAAATTGAAGGGAAATATAGGAAGAGCTTGAAAAGGACATCATTTTTAAACTTCAGTTGCACTTGAAGGCTCAAATCAATGATCGATACACAAAGACAAAATAAAGGACATGAAAAAAAATTGTGCTTATATATAACTTCCTTGCATTTCTCACTCTTAACTCTGATATCAAATTCTATACAATATCTCCACTTACTTTTCTTTCATAGCATATATATAAAAAAAATACAGTAGTAAACCAACAAGAAAAAATTAAATTAAACCAGAGGGTTTTTTATACTTATTCTACAATAACCATTTTGGACATGTCAGACTCTATTTCTCTGATTCTTTAAGGATAGATTAGATTCTTTAAGGATAGATCTTTAAGGATACTTTAAGGACAGAAAATGCATATGTATGCATACTGCAGTAACAAGAAGTTCAAAATTACCATTTGGATATTTATCCAAACCTACTAATTGTCAGAATATATAATTTACTTGTGTCCCCACTACACACTGTGTGTGCTGTTTCCTGGAAAGGTGTTATGTCCTCTACATGGGAAAGGCTTATACCTAAAATCATGAGGATGCCTCTGGTAATGCTTAGACCAAGAAGCTCCTTTAAGAACACAGAAGGCAGAAAAAAGGACTGTGAGCAAAGAGCCTACAGCACATGCAGTGATCAGGACCTACCTTAGAAGTACAGGTAGCAGGCATGCAGAAAAGCCCCAGTCACTATGAAAAATGTACACATTTTTAAAGAATTTGATGGAATACATTTACAGTTATAACAGCTGTGGAAAATTGCTGATTTGAGAGTAAGCACAATTAAATATCCACTGTATGTAATGGGTAGGAGGACAATTTTTTTTTATTAATCCATTTATTTTAGACCCATTGCACTACCAGATTTCAGAAGTTACCCCATTCCTCTGTTTTTCATAAAAATCTAGCAATCACATTCAAAGTCCTTTGGAGTGCTAACTTTAAGGAAGAGGTAGGAGCTGTGCACCCCATTAGACTCACTAAGAGAGGAGAATGAAACACAACAGAATCATTCCCTTTTCCACCTTTCCTTCTCTTCTTCTTTGCTTTTCTCTTTCCTTCTCATCTTTTTTTCCCTTCCTTTTGAAAACAGAAGCCAGTTCTTCTCACGAAGCTGAATAAGTCAGCCACATGATTCAAATATAATATTCAGTGGAGGAGAACTAGTATTTTGTCCCACTATGGTGGTAATAAGCCCACTTTTTTTCCATTAATTATGTGGAAGTATGCAAGCATGCTGGTGTCAAAATCTCAATGATCTCCATTGGCCAAAGGAAACAAAACAACACTCTCCCATACACACTGTCTTATATAACAGTGATTTATACATCAGGCATTATTTTTTATGCACCTTGTTGCTTCATATCCCTGCCCAAAATTGTGAAGGATCTCAGCAAACTTCTCAGTTTTTCATCATGTCTCGCTCCGAATCCTGTATTACTTAATGTTAAGCTGCAGTCAAGGGCAAATTCTGTGTAACTGCAGAATTTTGTTGTTTTCAAATTTATACTCACTTGTCCCTCTCTCTTTTAAATATCTCTCTTTGGAATAAGAGATGCAGTTGAAACTTTCTATTGCCCTGACACAAGGCTTTTCTCTGAAAGTTCGCAGAATTTCATCAAACTTGATGATATCAGAAGCAATTTATCTTTTAAACAAAAAAAGGAAAAATAAAGTTTCGCATCCGGCTCGGTGTATCAAGTGTTCAGCTGTGCTTGGGAATGCCAGTAAGGTGTGAGGAGCTATCAGTAACTGAGGACAAAGGGAAAAAAAATCCTGACTGTGCTAATATCAAAATCCATGGAGCACAACATGCCCTGCCATCAATACTGCACATAGTTATGGTCATTCCCTCCCAAAACAGGCCAAGTAGAAAATGGTAAAAAGAAAAAAGGTGGGAGAAGGGCAACAAAATGGAGAGATACAGTACAGCTTCTGTATTAGAAATGAGCAAAAAAATTACCTTTCTTCAACTTTGGAGGGAAAAAAAAAGCAACTGTGGAGGGATTGAACAGATGACTAGAACATCACAGCTGATATAAAGAAACTTAAACACTGAACAGTTATTCCTTATTTCTCATAGCACAGAAGAGGAAACTTGTGATACTACCACAGTCAGCAATTCAAAATCATCAGAAGAAATTACATTCTCCACGCAAAATGTGATTAAATTGTGAAACTCACAAGAGACCAAAAGTATAAATGAATTCATAAGAGAATGAGATAAGCTCATGGAAAAGATATCAATTCACAGCCACTAAATACAGTGGCTTGATGTAGCCTCTGGCTAATAAAGTCACTAATCTGTTTATTACTGGAAACTGAAGGGGGAAGGGCTTCTCTGATTTACTCTGGTGTTACATGTTTTGCCTAGCATCTGCTACTGGGTATTGCTAGGGACAAGTCATTGGGCTAGACGGACAGTTATCTCCCTCACTATGGCAATTCCAAGCTTAAAAGAAAAACTATACTCACAGAAAATACTTCATTTTCAAAACCACTGTGGAATAATTTCACAACAAATGGTTTGTAAAAATAAACACTTATGAATGCTCATCTAAAGTACAGCATTTAGATGATCAATACCCATTAGGGCAAAATGTTTTCAATATTTTGAATGCAGAACAAAAAGAGGGCAATATATATTGTACTCCACTATAACAGACATGAAAGGACTCTAACTAAACTATACTAATAAAACCACTGAATTATTTCAACCTTTTGGGAAAGTACTTACTAATGTATTGATATACAAATCAGATTACAAAACTGAAAATCATTTGACACCAAATGGTAATATCTACTATGTTGCACACTAATCATTAGCCCCAAAACTTTAAAAACAACTATTAATACCAAGAGAGATTATAATCTGCTCCAGATCTTGGAACAGAGAGTTGCTGAGTTTGCCCATTAACAAAGTGAGATTTTGTTTTATCCTCCAGGCAATGAGAAGTCAATTACTTAAAATAAAAACTAAAAAATTTTAAACAAATAAATATACTGTGAGTGAATTAGATTAGGGAGACTGGTAATCACAAGAGTTCACCTACATGGTTTCCCTTGCATTTCTGTGATATCTACCACCTGTGTTTTTCCTGAATACATAATACTGAAAACCAACTGCAGAATCTGAATATCATAATTTACTTCAATCCTTTAAGTTGTTTTTGTAAATGTTGCCTATCAGTAATGTAAATTTTGTTCCTTGGTACAGTAAATTGATTGTTTTAATGAGTAACATGTAATGCAAACTGTTGTTGAAGCTGAGTACCAGCTTTTGCTCAAAACAACATAGCTTATTTTGCCTAACAGCAACAGCTGAAGTTATGCATCAGACATCTTATTCATCTTGCTAACTGAATTCATTTGATATTCATCATCATAGCATATAACTTTTCCACCATCACGGAGGACCATCCTTGAGTTACCCCATTATGAAGGGAAAAACACCTATATGATGCACCTTTGGTAGAACACAGAGGACTCTTTAAGAAGCTAAAAGACAGCCGACCCCACCTGCTGAGATGCATGGATGTAAAAGATGGGACCAAGCCCAAGGACTCAATTCTTAGCACAAAGATTTTCACTTTATGATGAAAAGCAATGTCTCAAGCAGAGAATACAGCTATTTCCCTGGGAGGAAATGAGGGCTTGGCATTGCATGATTTAAAAGACACCAAAAATTTTTCATTTTCTTGATACTGAAAGCCTTAGTGGAATTACTTATTACTTTGTGGTTGATGAAACAGAGGACTTTTCTCATACTCAAAAAATTGTCTCTCTGATCTTTTCTGTCCAGTATGATTCCTTTCCAACCAGTTCTTTAACAGACTTTCTTCATTACTTTGGAATTACCATCCCTTTGATTTTCACAGCAACAGGGAGTGCAAAGTGAGCTGAGACAGATTTTCAAGAAGTCCAGAAGAGAGAAAAAAAAAATTTAAAAAGTCACTAACCAACTGTAGGTGAATTTCTTAAATGATTCTACCCTCAGAAATGTGCTTTTCAGTGAACATTCCAACTACAGGGAGTACATTTATTTCTTTTTAGCACCAAATAGAGCTAGCCAAAAAAATTTTATGCATCTTTACCTATATAAGAACTATATAAGAACTCCCTCTAAGACAGTCTGGTTTCAGTCACATTCAGTGAAACCCAAGAAAATTTCAGTCACCCCCATTTACTTTTTCTCTGGTAATCCAGCTGTGCCCTGCTGAAGACCCCAAGTAGCTCTAAGCTCCTAATAATTTTGTCTGCCATCCTGAGCAGTACCTGTGAGCCTGATACAAGGCTTATTACCTCTGGATGCCTTGAAGGTCTTCAGTGGCCAAAGACGCTGAAACTCCAGATTGCAGGGCTCCAGGACAGCCTATCCCAAAGGCCCACCTGAAGCAAAGTTTTTTGGCTTGTTGCTGATAACTCAAAAAAATCATGGAGTTAAGATGTGTAGAAGATCATTCAAGTTGGTAGAAAAATAAATCAAATTTATCACAGTCTTCCTGGAAAATGAAACGCTTTTTTCTGTTCACCTCTAGTCCTTGTGATATACATTATCACATGCATACATACGATCAAGTGTTCATACCAGTCAATCAGCATCTGGCTTTAAAGTATCAATATCCTCAAGCCACAGAGGAAAAAAAGTACTGAATAATCGGTTTTGTCAGAAATAATTCCATGTTTGTATCTTGTGCATACACTGCTGTTACTTTCTTTCCTGGTTCTTTGCTCTCTTTCATTCACAAATAATTTTCATAGTGAAATCCTTTTCTGGTCAAATTTCATTACAGCATGTCATGTCAAATTAGAGACACAGATGTTAACCACAAGATACAGTAATTCTCAGTTATATATCACCTCCTTTTAAAACTTACATTCAAGACACTAAGCAAAACTCTGGGAATAGTGAAATATTTGGCAAAATAAGTGCTGCTGCTTTTAGAGGAGCCAGAATTTCACCTTGTTTGGTGAGACGTACTTACTAGAATCACAAAATAGACTATGATAAAAGTAATTCTTTCTGTAAATGGAAAGAGTCTAAGCAATAGTTAGCAAATAGTACTTCACATCAAGAGCTTATGGGGGAAGAAAAGGTTGGAGGCCGTCTAGGGTGCAGTGATCATGATATTACTGAGATCCTGGGATATGTCTATGTGAGTCCATTAAGTCCAAAAAATGATTGCTTTCTCTGTACACACAAACATACAGGAAGAAAACCAAAAAACTTGACATGTATTTAGTACTATGGCTAGTTTTTATGAAGACTGTATGCTTTTGAAGGCATAGACAAACTAGGCTTCAAAGTACTCTTCATTAAAATTTACTTAGCTTAAGTTGAATAGATATCAAACACACACATATACACAAAAAACCCCAACAAAAACAAATAGATACATTCTGATACTTGATAATCCTCACTTTAACTAACTGCTTTTCCCCATCTTTGGTCAAGGATGTGGACAGAACTGAAAGCCCAGACTGCACAAATAGGGTATTCCCCTTATTAGAGATGTACTTAATACCAAAATCCATCTGTTTTGGTCCAAGGTGAGCACTGGGTTTTCAAGAAAGACTTGAATACAACCCAGAAAGTAGCATTCATTAAACATACAAAGGCATAATAGCAAGGAAGTACAATTAGTTCTACTTTTCATAAAATCCATATTTCTAAAATTCCTGTTCATAAAATCATATTCATAAAATGCCTGTTTATATAGAGCTATTTCTCCTGCTAAAGTTAGACCTGAACCTGAACATACAAAGAGTAAGTTAAAGGATAAAATTAATTTCTGTTGTAGCAAAGTAAAAGTCACTACCAAGTTCATTTAATGCATTTTTCCCAGTTAACCAGACACATCTGGAGTTGTCACTGACATTTACAAAACGTTCAGTGAACTAAAACTCACTGGTCAAGCTTCTAACTCCAGGTTAAGGAGGAAACTGCATACTCTATGTGTTAAGGCTATGCTAGTCCTAATTCTAGCAGCTGACAATATTAAATTAATGATGTATTTTTCCTGAACAGCCTACTTCAGCTATTACACTTTCACCTTTTAGTTACAGTTATGTCTTAACACTAGCTTTACGTCAGAGAAAATAAGACCTGGTAAATGATTTGGGGAAATAACAAGAAAAATATCTTAAGGCTATGCATCTTCTTAGTAACTGTCATGAAACGAGGCTTTGTTAACTGTCAAATTATTGTTGAGTGGTGCCCATTTGATGGTTGAATGGCTAAATCAAACCCTTAATGGTAATTAGCAGGCTACTTAAGTAGTGAAATGATGCCCCCACTTCAACATTCTCAATAAGGTATTAAAAAAGGAAAGGAAAAAATTATTAAGAATGTATTAGAAAAACTGCTTTCCTCCCTTTCCCATCCCACTCATTCTCCCAATTAATTTGTATTTTTATGCAAAGTAGAATTGGTTAGCACTCCTATTTTTAGAGATAGCTTTTTAAAAATATTGACATTTCTCCTGTTTTATGGAATTTCAGGTAATCAATTGCTCAGCCAGCTTTAAAAGCTAGGTGTTGGAAGTGTGAGAAAAGCAAAACAGTGAAAAATCTGTAAAACACACATTTCCTTGACACAGGGTGCCCAGAACAAACACAGGACGGGATGGAGATCCAGTGATTTGTGTTTATTGTGGTGCCAAGGAGGAACGCGAATGGAGGTGGAGGCCGCGCAGTCCTGTTCTTTCACTTATCTCAAAGACGAATTTATCTCCTGCGCTTCCCCCTTCTCTCAAGAACCGTTTTTGCAGTAGCCTGCCGACCTCATCTCTCATCCTCCCTCTTTTCCCACAAAAACCAGCACACCCCTCGCACCAAGGAATGTGCTGTGTCATTACTCAAAAGGTAATGGCTTGACCACAGTCCCACCCACTCACACATATGTACTTAGATAAACACTACCCCGAGTTTGTATCTAACTCGGAGGGATGATAATCTGACACCAAATCAGAGGGATAGATCAATGGGTTTGTGCTCCTCGCGCCCCCCCCCCCCCCGAAGGGACGCCTCTTGGTAAGATTTGAGCCCTCGGCTATGCCAAGCGATTACCCAAAAATTAAGTGTGTGTGATTGCAATAATGTTCTTTTGTGTGTAGTGCTGTATAGCCAACCTGCAGTTTGTGCATTTGTCGTAGGCAATCTTAAAGAATCTGTAAATGTTGCATAAGAATAAACCATACTATTTGTGAACCGGACTGCTTCTCTTGAATGCAACCAGACCTACAGCATACGGGCTGTTCGTGCATCTGGTGTCAGGTCTATAGTTACAGCCATAATTGGCATACCTATTAAGAGATAAGTCCAGCTACCCCTATCCCCTCTAATCTCTGAGGACTGGCTAGAACGCAAGGGGATTCATCTCTTACCAAATTAATTCATCACCTTAAATGCAACACTAGGCATAATAAAATCCTATAGTTGCTCACAAGTAAGAAAAGACAATGTCTCAATTCTCAACAGCAATGACAGAAAACAATATAGGTTTTTTTTAAAAAAAATAAATCAGCCTTTGTTGTAATGGTGGATTGACCCCGGCTGGACACCAGTTGCCCACCAAAGCTGCTCTATCACTCTCTCTCCTCAGCAGGACAGGGGAGAGAACATATAATGAGAAGCTCATGGGTTAAGGACGGGGAGAGATCACTCAGCAATTACTGTCACAGGCAAAACAGACTCAACTTGGGGAAAATAATTTAATTTATTGCTAATGAAACCAGACTAGGATAATGACAAATAAAACCAAATCTTAAAAACACCTTCCCCCCCACCCCTCCCTTCTTCGCAGGGTGCATTTTACCCCCGATATCTCTATCTCCTCCCTCCAAGCAGTGCAGGGGGATGGGGATGGGGGTTGTGGTCAGTTCATCACCTGTTGTTTCTGCCTCTCCTTCCTCCTCAGGGGGAGGACTCCTCACACTCTTACCCTGCTCCAGTGTGGGGTCCCTCCCACTGGAGACAGTCCTCTGCAAAGTTCTCCTACGTGAGTCCTTCCCACAGGCTGCAGCTCTTCAAGAACTGCTCCAGCGTGGATCCTTTCCACAGGGTGCAGTCCTTCAGGAACAGATTGCTCCAGCGTGGGTCCTCCGTGTGGTTACAAGTCCTGACAGCAAACCTGCTCCAGCGTGGGCTCCTCTCTTTCCACAGGTCCACAGGTCCAGCCAGAAGCCTGCTGCAGCATGGGCTTCCCATAGGGTCACAGCCTCCTTTGGGCATCCACCTGCTCCAGTGTATGGTCCTCCACAGTTTGCAGGTGGGTATCTGCTCCACCGTTAACCTCCATGGGCTGCAGGGGCACAGGTGCCTCACCATGGGCTGCACCACGGGCTGCAGGGGAATCTGCTCTGGGACCTGGAGCAACTCCTCCCCCTCCTTCCTCACTGACCTTGGTGTCTGAAGAGTTGTTTCTCTCACATATTCTCACTCCTCTCTCCAGCTGCAGTTGTGCAGGTTTTTTTTCCCTTTCTTAAATATGTTGTCAAAGAGGCACTACAACCATCACTGATGGGGTTTGCCTTGGCCAGCGGTGGGTCCATCTTGGAGCCAGCTGGCATTGGCTCTATCAGACATGGGGGAAGCTTCTGGCATCTTCTCACAGAAGCCAACCCTGTAGCCCCCCTGCTACCAAAACCTTGCCATGCAAACCCAATACAGTTGCTAGGACTAGATAAATTTTGCATTACTTGACACCCATGACACATTTTGGTCACCTGGACTATGCATGTTAACAAACTAACATTTAATTAACTTTATCTGTATTAATAATACATGACAAGACCATAGTCCCAGAACCAAGTTCTGAAATAAATATTTTTACCTCAAGTTTTATGATGGGAACAATATTTTCATTTTATATCTGAAGGGTGAAGGGTGAAACGTCCCAAAGTTATACACATTCTGTAGCAGAAAGGCATTTTTTTTCTCTTTCCTGTATGCATATCCTGTTTTCATCCCCTTTGAAACAGATGATTGCCTGAGATGTTCCATGAGAGGAACAAACAAGTTAGTGAGTTTTACCCATTTTAGAAGCTTCTTGAGAGGACTAATTACAATTGCTCTGAAGAGTTATGTCTTCCAGAACATAAAAGGTATCCTGAGATTCTGAACATTAAAAATTTTAAGTACTTTTAATCATATACTTAAAATAGTAGAATGAAAAAACAGAGGCTGAGTAGATGTGTTCCTCATTGCAGGAGAGTTCAGAGCCGCTATAATGTAATGAAAAGCATTTAACTCCTACTAGATGAGTTTTCTTGAGTACTGATGATTCTTCTCTCAATCTCACTTGCAGATAATTAACCCTATCAATAATCCTTTTAAGATTAAAAACAAAATTGAAGTTTGCAATGGAAAACTTTCAAATCAGTTTCAGAAAAATATTACTGCACATAGCACCCCTTATTTCAAAGGAATTTATCATTTTTACATCAGTAAATTTTAAACATTTTATGGAAATTAGTAAACTGTCTTCAAAAATAAGTAAATAACCCTGTTATTTTCTGAACAAACGTTTATCAAGCTTTAATATTCAGTTAGGTTGACAGGTACATATTGATTATTTGCCTCTGTACTCACATATTTGCAGATGTGTGCTTAAGAGATCTTAAGAAGACACTTAGAGTGTCTTAGATTATACAGCAGTATACAGCACTGAAATGGAAAAATAAACAGCATGGAGAAACTGAAAAGGCCAGCTTTAGCTCCTTTTTACCATAAGTGGATAAAATAAACCTTGCATACACGTTCCAGTCATTTGTTCCACAGGCTCTACTGTAGTCTAGGTTCTGTATAGCTATCTTCTGTTCCCAATATTATAAAAAACCCCACCATATTCAAATTTCACATATTTTGCTGTTTAATCCCTATTTTAGGATTCTTACACACAAAATTGTATATATATCACCTTCTGAATTCAATGAGCTTTCTTACAGAGTATTGTTTTTCTAAACCTATTTTGAGTCAATTGGTCAGGAGTCAGGCAAGATTATTCCCAACAAATCACATGGCCACTGATCTTGAACAAAACCCCACTTCAGTGAAAACTATTACAGATATGTAAAAGACAGAAAGAAAAAGAGCACACATCTGATGGAAATATCCATCTTTCAGGGGAATGAAGGGTCTATAATCCTCAAGTGGAACAATTCTCTATTTTTGTTGCAGAAAGGCACATTGTAATGGTAAGGAGTAAATATGGTGATTGCTCTAGAAATAGATACAGAGACGGACATGGTTTAAAGTCAGAATTTATTCAGGTGGCTAACTGACATAAGAGAAATTACTTCCAATGTTCTTGCTAATACGGAATGTTTTTATTCATTTTTTTTAATAAATACTTTAAGTATTATTCCACAAAAAAAAAGTATGCCCTTTTTTTGGTTGAACATGGTAGACTAAAACATCCATGTCTTAAAAGTTATTTTCAGCAGCTTTTGATACAGTTATGTGCTTAATATCAGTACTTGGACTCATAAAAATAAGTTTACTGGCTCATCCATCATGTCATAGTATAACTTAAGAAATTGGTCTATTTGCACAGATAATATAGCTCAGTGAATTTGTCACCTCACTTGAAATCTATGCCTAAGGAGGCTGATGATCACTTTGCAACCTCCATTTTCAAACAGTTAACACTAGTAACAAATTTCACTACTTGGTTGAATTCCCACTGATATGTGTGGAAGTCCCTTTTGATTCGCACCACCATTCCTGGCTAGGACCTTTGCTGGATAGAACTCTTGGTAGTGCTCTATCACTGGTGGCCACTGGTGCACTTGTTCTCCAATGTGCATACTGAAGCATATCTCCAGATAAAATTAATATATTGAGAAATGAACAAAGGAAAAGGCATTTCTCCATCTATTTTAATATTTAGAATCCAAATCGGCACAAGTCAAAGAATAACCGCAGCACTGATTTGTTTAAATAATATTATCTGATAAATTTTGGAGGCCTAAAAGCTACAGGTACAAACCATGAAGAAGGAGTGAAGCAAGCAAGAGAATAAGGTAACTTCTTGACAATACTGAAAAAAACCCATTGTAATAAGACATGCTGGAGCAGAAAAAGATTTTACTCTCCTAATACTCTTAAAAAGTTTCCAAATGACTGACTGAGATGTCACCACTTTCAGCTAGGAACGGAGTGGTGATGGTACTGGGATATGTCAGCAAAATCAGCAGCAATTTGGGTAACCTAAAGGCAGCTGGCTTCCTTCACACAGGTGTGTGAAGAACAATCCATGAGTGAAGATCTGAAAGGAAAAACACAAGCCTTCACCTATTTAAAGTAAAGCTGTTATAGATAATTGATCCATTAAAACAGATTTCCAGCATTCGTGTCCCTTTTCCATTCAGTTTGCAATAAATCCTGT
The DNA here is from genome assembly GCF_031877795.1 of Strix aluco. Lineage (NCBI taxonomy): Eukaryota > Metazoa > Chordata > Aves > Strigiformes > Strigidae > Strix > Strix aluco. The sequence goes on along the minus strand of NC_133932.1, from coordinate 29,971,632 downwards.
GCTATTTTGAGAGAGATCTGACCTCAACTTAAACCAGTCAATTCAGACATCAGAAACTTTCACCTGAATAATTTCTAGCCATATGATTCTGCAGTCAACAGAACAATAAATGTAACTGTATCTACTATTTTCTCCATGAACATCAAGATTAAGTACATTAAATGATATCGAAAAAGATTTAAGAAATCAGCTGTATTTCTACAGACGTTTAGCATGAGATAAACTAAGGCTAATATTTTCTTCACAAATTTGCAAGTAAATCAAATCAGACCACAATCCAAACCAAAATGAAGATCTTGTTAAGTAGTAGAAAGTTACAAGGATAGGTTAAAATGGAAAAGAAAGTTAGGATGAACAGGGGAAATCAGGGTACCTCAAAAGGCTTTAAATATGTTAACTAAGTTAATTTTTATGAAAGAGTGTGAACTATCACTTTCAGATTTCCATAACAAAAAGAAATTTCAGATAACTTAAAATGGCAAACAACACATGCATCAAAAATGTCAAAGAAAAATAAAACTTGTTTCACTTTACAAAGCCAGTTTGTTGGTACAAGAGCCCCTGAAGTAGTACAACATAAAGAAGCTGTAGATGTTGACACCTGCAGAGATTCCAGAAATAGAGACTTTGACCCAACACTGAAAGCTGTTGGTAGGACCTGCTGGCTTCACCAAATCATTTTTAAAGCAGACCAAAGTATAGTATGAACACATTCACTGTGACAGTTACATTTCCATTGCATTTATCTGCTGAAAGTCAGAAACTGCTAAGTCGGGATCAGCAGAAAAGGACCTGGGGGTGTTAGTTGACAGCCAGCTAAACATGAGCCAGCAGTGTGCCCAGGTGGCCAAGAAGGCCAATGGCATCCTGGCTTGTATCAGAAATAGCATGGCCAGCAGGGACAGGGAAGTGATCTTACCCCTGTACTCGACACTGGTGAGGCCGCACCTTGATTACTGTGTCCAGTTTTGGGCCCCTCACTACAAGAAAGACATTGAGGTGCTGGAGTGTGTCCAAAGAAAAACAACAAAGCTGGTGAATGGTCTAGAGCCCAAGTCTTATGAGGAGCGGCTGAGGGAACTGGGGTTGTTTAGCCTGGAGAAAAGGAGGCTGAGGGGAGACCTCATCGCCCTCTACGACTACCTGAAAGGAGGTTGTAGCAAGGTGGGTGTTGGTCTCTTCTCCCAAGTAACGTGATAGGACAAGGGGAAATGGCTTCAGGTTGCACCAGGGATATTAGGAAAAATTTCTTCATAGAACGGGATATCAAGCACTGGAACAGGCTGCTGAAGGAAGTGGTTGAGTCGCCATCCCTGGCGGTATTTCAAAGATGTGTAGATGTGGCATTTAGGGGCGTGGTTTGGTGATACACTTGGCAGTGCTAGGTTAACAGTTGGACTGGATGATCTTAAGGGTCTTTTCCAATCCTAAATGATTCTATGTTTCTATCATGCTATGATTGTAAGACACAGTCTTTTGAGGATTCAACAAAATTGAAGCTAACAACAAAAGCCCATGAAATTCTGCTACATATTCTCCATCCTCTTTACCTGCAGCAGTAACAAGTAACATCAGGTCTCTTAGACCTTTACCATGTATTCTTTTTCCAGAATGGATGAAAGACTTAGGCAACAAAATACCACCAAGATTTTCTACAAACAGGCATGTCTCACCCTTGCTAAAACAAATTAATTTCTAGCACTGTCTTGTTTCCTTTGTAATTCAGCAAGGAACCAGACCTGATACAGATCTGCTCTTTGCACATTATCAATGAATTCAGCTCTTGGGGCACTTTCACAGTGCAATTTCTAGCCAAGGTGCCAGTAAGGGGTGGGAGAAGGGATACTGTGAAGTGAACACAGCTTGCTTACCAGCTCACCCATTTCACAGTAGCTATAGACAGGGTAAGTACTACAAGACTTCCCCTTCTCCTTGTGTTAGTTTTTCACAGAGAAAGAATGATTGCTGCTGCTACTGCAACTTTATAACCCTTGCAATTGCTGTTATTATTTCTATGGAAGAAAATGACAAAACATTAGTTATTCTAGATAGAAAGGGGATACATGCCTTAAAGGTCAAGGGAAGTCTCACTTTTATCACTATTCAAGAAAATGACTTTTCCTTTTACCGGTTCAACTATCAAATTGAGAGAGGAAAAAAGAAAAATCAGATTTGATTTACCTGTTCTATACATTTACCTTCTAAACAAAAAATAATTATGTTGGGGGGGGAGGTGTTTTTTTTTTAATTTTCTTTTAGACATTTCAGTTTGGAGAAAATATAATAAATGACAAGTGAGCAAGGTGGTATTTTGGCTTCAACCGGGGAGGTGGACTATGCTTCTTTTTGTCCAGTAACTTGGGGCTCCTGCTGTTCACCAAGCTTTAGAAGCTCAGATTCAGTTATCTCCAGTTTTGGAGAAAATATGATTCCACATCTTTCATGTTCCTGGAGGATCCTCAAACCATAAGGCTACAGGGGATTTCAGCATAAACCCTGTGTAAGTCATTACCCTGTTCAGCCTAAGTATTGAATACAACAGTAACTGCCACAGAGACTCCTACCCAGACCTTCTCACCTCCTAGGTACATGTACAATGCTATAGGAAATAAAACTCAATTCATCTAGCAGCATTAATTTTTCAGTGTAATAGTTGCTGGAATAGAATAATACAAGTTTGTTATTTATGACTAATGGCAACAGACACCAGTAGAAATTCTCAAGATGTCACTTTAATCCATTTTGAAAAACAGTTGATTGACCAGTGGGCTTCCCTAAATAACTTCCTAATGCATGTCAAAATATAGTCATTGTGGTATGTGTTGTAGTCCAGCTTTATGTCTTCATGCTCACATTTTCTCAGGCACAATGTATACGTACCTAAGTATTTTACAAGGAAAGCCATCTCTATAGAGAAACAGAGATTCCCATCCATTATAGCTCCCCAAATCAAAACCTTTTAAGCAAAGGAAAAGAACAAAATGTGGGTCCTTCATGCCCAGGGGTAAGCAGTAACCACTGACAACTTGGGAAAATGCTCCAATATTGCTCTGTCAGCAGTGCAAAACCCAAATGGCTTATTCAGCATAAAAGCTATAAATTCTCGGTCAGTCGAAACTTACATTTTTCAGCAGAGAAACTACTTGTCAAAATTTATGCATTCCTATCCACATTTCTTTAGTATAACTTTGACTGCCAGAGTCCTCAGAGATTTGTAGTTAAAAACCAAGTAAGTTTAAAAGTCAATAAGTATTGCCTTAGTATTTCTTTAAACTAGTAGACATTACAATTATTATTAACCAATATAAAACAAGTTTGGTACAGTATCCAGCAGTATACATTGAAGTAAATTATATTTTCATGGAAAAACTCTAAATTCCTCATCCTAAGAGTTAGAACCTGACAAAATTGAAAATACACTTAAAAATCCAGAGTAATATAAATTGAAACCCCTCAAAGGATGTTTTACTTAAGCTTTAATTCTTAGATTGGACCTAATGTGTTGGTCAATATAAAAAAAAATTCTTAACATAAAGCACTTCTCTTTAGGTAGACAACATTCATATTATTGATAATAGCATTGTAGCAATATATTAAAACACATGCTATGCTAATTTGAGACTACTCTTCTGTTTTAAGTCTGATCTTGACCAATATAATAATTTGTTATATAATTAATATAAACATGGAGTTTAAAAAGAACAAAGCTATCCAGAAGACCCCATTACTTACTTTGCCAAAACCTCAAATTGGATCTCAACTTTATGATTGCTTTAGGAAAAAAACCAGTAATTCCTATGCATGCAGTCATCCCATCAAGCATTCACGTTAATTAGTTTATTTTCTGGTCTTACCTATCACACTGATCTGGAGATAAGGAACCTATAACAAAATACAGTCAAAGGAAAATAGCTATTATTGAAGCTTATCACGAACACTGCATAGTTTGAGTCTCCAACTTCTCTTACCCTATCCCTTCTGCTCCAACAACATTTTCTCTCCCATGCTGCCTTCTAAAGAAGGAAAGAGTAATAGATGACTGCTATGAGTTTTCTCCTATTACACTGTTAGGAAAAGCTCCTTCTGGAATACTCAGCATGTCATAATATTCACAGTAGGGAGTTCCTCCAGCATGCCAGCAATTTTCAGTATCAAAACATATAAAACAACACGCAGAAATGCTGGAACAGTTTTCATTTCAGGTGCTTCTGGAATGCAAAAGCAGTTTAGTGCCCTTGCTGCTCACTTCTGTTACACTTTCCATCGCACAGAAAAGCCAGTTGTGCGCTCATGTGCAATATGACCTTCCATGCTCATTAGAAGGTTTTCTCTAAGCTCATAATTCAGAAGCGCTTTTCTTCATGCAATGTTACTTTCATAACAAATGTCAGCTTTCTGCTCCTAGTCAACTCTACAAAATATCCCTCATCTGATTTTATTTTATACAGATATATATATACACAAAAATTTTATATATATATACACATGCATGTATATACACATAATTTTTTCTAAACAAGACTTCTGCTGCCTTGGGTGACATGCTAGTACATTTAGATACATGCTACCTGCAGGCAATGTGTAAATTTGGGGCATATTTCTAAGATTAAATCAGTGTGGAAGGTTAGAGGGTTATTTTTCTTCCCTTTCTTTCTGCTTACTTTTTCCTGGTAATAATCATGTTGATAATCACAGAAAGTGTTACCATGGCTTTAAGCTGATACAGTTCAAAGATGAAATGTGCCCATTTATCTGGTGTATACCCGTAAAAAAATGCCCAGTTAACCTACCAGAAAGTATGAACTCCACAAAATATGACACTGATTACTACAACCAGGTAAGTTCTGAAACTACTAAAAGGTTTCAGGGTTATATGTTTGGGTTTTTTTCTTTCTTTTACAACAACCTGTAGAATTTTATGATTGCTATTATTAAAATCTTATATTTGGATTTCACTATTATTTACTCCTATCAATTTTCTGCTATTCTTGAATCTTTAGAAGAGGGTTTACATCTTCATCTTGTATCACTATAAAAATTCTTGTTTTGCTGAAATCCTTCAGACAGTATTTTATTTAATATATAAGAACTACCAGTTTCTATTGATACTAGCTGAAAGTCACTTTCTAACACAATCAAAAGGGTATCCGAGTAGAACATTTTTTTCACTGAAAATAAAGTTATCACTGAGAGGAAAAAAACACTATTGGTTGTGGCAGGTGCACCCGCCCAACGAAAATAGGGCTTCTTGGCTGCTGAAAAGTAGCAGCTATTGATTGTCTTTGTTCTGGGGGTTTCATGGTAGTTGGGGCCTTTGGCTAATGGGAGCCGCTATTGGCTACAGGTCAGATTTGGCTTGGGTATAAATGGAGTCCCCTGGGGGACCCATTTTGAGCTCATCTCCTGGAGCAGCATGCTGTGGTTGAGGACTCTCCCCTTGGGTCAGGATGCCACCCAAGGAAACTCCTTGAGGTGACTTGGGCCAGGATGCTGCCATGAGAAGGTCCTCGAGGTTGAGAGCCCTCACTTGTTAGGTGAGTGATAGAGCATTTTGGGTTGTCATTAAACCCTGAGAAGTGGTGTTCTGTTATGCATTTTGGGTTGTTGTTAAACTCTAGAAAGTTGTTCTGTTCTCCTCTCATGGACATTTGAATCTGTTATTTGTGGAGAGCTAGTTAATTGTGTTGACAACAAATTTTTAATTTTTGGTGGTTGGTTATTTGAGAGCCTCTGTAACAAATTGGTGTAGTTGGTAGGATGTCAATCGAGGAGTTATTACAGAAGTATAGTTGTGTCCCTTCTCCCCCAGATGTACAGTGGATGAAGGAGAAGCGGTTTGATCTGGTGGCAGTTGTAAGAAAGTTGGAACAAAGCTGGAAAAGTTGGTGGAATAGAGGAAGTGAAGGAAAAACGTGTGCCGTTTTAGGTGCCTGCTTAATTCAGGTGCATGATTATTTTCTAGTAGTGGAGAAAGATAATTTAGAGGAGCGACTGGAAACTGATTACTTGAAGACAGAATTGTTATGAGAAAAAGAGAGAAGGCGGTTATTAGAAAAAAAAATTTAAATTATGTTGGCAGGAGCAAAAAAAACCTCCTAGTGTTGTTCAGATTTTAAAGTTAATCATAAGTGTAGATACTGAAGAGTGGGATGGAGATGTCTGGGGAGAGCCTGATGAAAGTATCTTGGAGGAAATAGATGCATTGGAGGAAAGAAATGTTTGACCTCTCATTAGAACAGCAAGGCATACAGGTCCACAAGGTGGGAACCCCCAAACCACCGTCCGTACAACCCCTTGGATGGGACCCAAGCTTAGTGAGTTTAAGGTTAAATATTTGCTTAAGCCAGGTGAAACTGAAACAGAGTATTTGTGGAGGGTTTCTTTAATGGGGAGGGGATCAAATTCAGTTGAGTGATGATGAGGCAGGAGGTTTCTGGGGTCCCAGACTGGTTTTGAGTGATGGTCCAGTGGGTAACCAGTTGATAACATCTCGAGTGACTTACTGGGCTGGGGTGTGGACCCTAAGGAGAGGTGGGAATCTGTTACCATCAAGGTGAAGGGACTGGCAGAACTGGCGGAGGGAGTACACAAGGCAGCTTGCATTCAGGCAATGGGTGAGAGGGGGCAGCACGGAATACCGCTTGCCATGCTGGTGGATCCCAGCCACCTTAGAGCTCTTATTAGAGGGCTCCCGGATGCCTTAAAGATACGTGTCCAGTCCCTTAGAGAAAGGGTGCAAAGAGCTATTGAATGCAACCAGCAAAACCCCCCTGCCCCTTGCGTGCAGGTGTTAACGTGGGCAGAAGTGTTACAGGATCTGGTTGCTGATGGGTGAGAAATGAGCTGGACTGACCCGGGTGGGGGCGAAGATAGAAGCCAGAGGGTTCAGCAAATCAGTCGGAAACTCCCCCCTGAGCAGCCTCCTCATAGTGAGTTTAAACTGCCCCAGGATAAGTCAGGAAGGAATCATCTTTGTCGGAAGGCGTTGGCACTGCGGGTACCCCGGGCAGTATTACATGGACAATCTAATGGTCATATCTTGAAGTTGGTGCAATTGCTGGAGGGGAGAACTCAAGAACAAAGGAAAAATATTGGGGTTTGATGTTTTGGCAGGTAAACAATGGTGTTTACCAGATGGCAGAGTGTGGAGTTTTGGAGTTAGGGGGACAGAAGTTACCTGAGTCTCTAAATATCCATTGCCAACTGCTGCCAAACAGTGTATTTTTGAGGTGATTAATGATATTGAAAAAACGCATACACATTCCTTTTAATTCTCCGGTGTGGCCAGTCCACAAACCAAATAAAAGGTGGCAATTAAGAGTCGATTATGGGCGGCTGAATGCCCATGCAGGCCCTTTGTCAGCTGCAGGGCATGGCACGGCTGGGCTGGGTGCAGCCCTGCAGGAGCACACCTGCCACGTCTGGGACAGGCTCTTTGTGGTTCCTTTGCAGGAAACAGAGATTGCTTTGCTCCCCCATGGGAAGGTGTCCAATTTACATTTGCGCATCTCCCCCAGGGAATTTAGCACTTGTCAACAATTGCTCACTATGCACTGGCTCAAGAGCTTGCCAAAACCATGCCTGGAGAATGCGTTAAGGTATCTGGAAACCCCCCCCTCCTGTGGGAGTCGTGCAGTGAGAAGCTGTGATGAAGTGCTATGTGCAATTAGATAATTATTGCCACACATGGCAGATAGAAGGAAACACCCAAAACAATTCAGTCAGATAACAGAGCCACTTTACTGCCAGGGTGGTCTAGGAGTGGGCACACAAGGAATACAGTGGGTTTTCACACCCCATACTAACCTCAGGCTAATGGGCATAGTCGACATGCTTGGGATGCCTTAGATAAAGGTGGAAAAACTCACCGTATTAATGCCCAATGGATAATTACTGATTTTTAACTTGATGGCTGGGTTCTCATCCAAGGCCTAGTTCTGCTTCTTTGTTAGGATCTTGGAGAAACAGATGACTTCGGCATCCTGATTGGCAATGGCGATGGTGATCCATATGGACAATCAAAACATGGATGACAATGTGGTGACGAATGTATCTTGTGAAATTGGCAGCATTCAGAAGAATATGATTGAACTTGGTGCTATTGTGTTAATGCCACTTTAGGTCAACAAATGAAGAAAGTGGCAAGAGACTTTAGGCAATTGTTGCTGTATTAAGCATTAATTGGTTAATTGGATATGTTTGAATCTTCCTTGTTAGAATGGTTAATCAGCTTCCTTCAATTTTGATAGTAATACTTGTATGGTTGTTTTTTTAAGATTTGATTGTATAATCATCTAGGAATGACAATCCACAAGAAGTATGGAGACTCACTGGGACTGTACTCCTTTTTAACCTTGGAGGCAAGAGATGACTGCACCACCACTTCAAGGAAACCAGATGAATCATGACTGTAGTCATGAGGTGGATTGTGTGGCAGGTGCACCTGCCCAATGAAAACAGGGCTTCTTGGCTGCTGAAATGTAGCAGCTATTGATTGCTTTTGCTCTCGGGGATTCATGGTAGTTGGGGCCTTTGGCCAATGGGAGCAGCTATTGACTACAGATCAGATTTGGCTTGGGTATAAATGGAGTCCCCTGGGGGAGTCATTTTGAGCTTGTCTTCTGGAGCAGCATGCTGTGGTTGAGGACATGCCTTTTGGGTTGGGATGCTGCCCAAGGAAACTCCTTGAGGTGACTTTGGTCAGGATGCTGCCCTGAGAAGGTTCTTGAGGTAGGAGAGCCCTCACTTGTTAGGTGAGTGATAGAGCATTTTGGGTTGTTGTTAAACCCTGGGAAGTGGTGCTTTGTTATGTGTCTTGGGTTGTCATTAAATCCTAAGAAGTTGTTCTGTTCTCCTCTCATAGACATTTGAATCTGTAATTTCTGGAGGGCTAGTTAATTGTGTTGACAAATTTTTAATTTTTGGTGGTTGCTTGTTTGAGAGCCTTGTAACATTGGTGATACCACAGAATCCCGTGTACTTAAGAATTCCTTCCTTTTTCTATTCTGAACTTATCCTGTCCTTCTCCCTACCAAATGTGATATTGTTTCTAAAACATACATCAGATACTAAAATTTTAATTTCAGATTTATCCTAAAAACTCTGTATGAAATCTGTGTGGATACATAGCTTTAGTGTAAAACAAATATATTTTAAGTTCTTCCCTCTAAATACTACTTTGATCAGTGTTCTGCATCCACATTGTATCTCTTATTCAGATATGATCTGCAAAAGTTAAAATAGAGATCAAGCATGATAATGCAGACACAGAAGGAGAATTTCATTAAAGCCTTGTTTAAAGAAATCTCCCCACTAATCATGGGATTTGGACTATCATTTGTCAGTCATTGATGCAAATCCAGCTCAGAAGTTAATTTCAATCATTACAAGCTCCCATTTTGTGATCCAGGCACAAAAAAGTTGCTGCTCTCAGTCCAGCATCTAGTAGACTGATGTCCACATCATGAAAGCTACTATTATAAATGAAACCAGTTATTGATGTACTCATCATTGTTTATGCCCATTGATGAGGCACAGTAGGAAGTGTTCTCAAGTGACCCTTGTGGTCTACTTGGCTGATTAATTTTAATAATGGCTCCTCATAGCACCAACTGGAAAAAGCATAGAGGAGAAGAGAGAGAAAAACTACAACTTCAACTTCAGCCTATCAATGTAGGAATTTTCATAAATACCCAAACTTAAAAAATAATCCATAGCCATCTTGACTATTGGAATATTTATTATGTGTTCTTATAGCTTGAGGCCATAAGGACAGGAACAGCACAATAAATGGACTTTGACATTCCTATTTTGGAGTAGGGAAAGTACTCTAGTCTGAAAGAAGAAAGAGCAAGAACAATCAAGATCTTGTGCCAGGTGGATAGGGGTAGGCTGGTGTTCCCATTCCCCATTCGCCCCTCAACACCATCCACTCTTTAGCACTAAACTTTTTGCAGTCAGTACCTGACAAAAGGCAAATACAGACAGGTAAAGATGCTAAGTTATTTGATAAACTTCAAAGAAAAAAAGGGGAAAAAAATGAGTCTATTACAAGACAAATCCTTGAACACATGCCTTCATTCAAAGAGAAAATAATGCACTGTTCAATACATAACAGTGGCTGTTGACCTCCCTTCCATAAAATGGTTATTACTGCACAGATGGAGCAAAAAGCACATCAGCATTCCAGGGAGGTTACACTGATTTTCCAGGGTGCACATTCTTTGAAAGATTAATTTATAAAATTTTAATTACTAGAGTGAAGACATTTGGAAGAGCTTCCCAGATTATACAAATAATAACATTTAAAAAAAATACCAACAAGCAAAAAAGGCAAGCTAAATGTTTAAACCAGAACTTGATGATTCATCAAATACAGTGAGCTTTGGATGAAATCCTGATTTTTACTTTTTCTCCAATTTCCATCTAAACAATTCCTTTCCAAAAATCATGGGAAGATAGAAAAAGGGTGTATTATGGACACATTTAACTAGTTAGCCCTTCAAACTAACCACATTCAGTTACTAATCAGTTGTAAGCATTTATACTTAATTATCAGCATAAAACCTTGGTGAAGCTCTAGCCCTTTCTTTTTTTCATCTTCAATAGCATAAAACAATAAAACTGTGAGCTCTAGTAGCATTGGACTGTGGGAACCGTATGTGACAGGAATTCCCTGATGAAAGCAAACTATAAACATTTTCAAACCTCTCAGACGTTTTCCTTCTAGAGTGGAATTGAGCTGGAACTAAGACACTCCAAAGCTTTTATAACAAGAGGAATGCATCACCGTATTGCTAAGACGGTAATGGTCAGGACATGTGGGCCCGAGGCTGAGGTCTGGCAGGAGTAGAAGCAAGTGTTTGAATCTGACAAATTCCAGTAGAGAACCCACAGAAATTAGAACTGCATCTTGCTAAGAGGTTGATCCACCAAGTCACACACTATTATGCCTGTTGTAAAATTTTAAATGTATACCATGTTTTACAGTAAAAAATACTGGAACTGCTACTCATGGAAATGAGAATGATTTCTATTTCTCACTGTACTGTAACAACTTTTTTTTCCTTTTCTGTCAATAACTTTTCCTTGCTGAATGTATTGATCTGTATAAAAATTGCCTTTTTTCTGATTTTTCCCTTTTGTTCCTCTACAGAGATATCCACTTAAAAATCCTCACTATTCTAGGCATTGAGTTTTGTCACAAATTTTCAATTCTTCATTATTCACAAAGGATGCAGGTGTGACTTTCTTTGGTTCTATGTCATTTCAGTTTTCCTTTTGTGCAACACCAGAAAAACTAGTGAAAAAGAGACGTCATAATTTTCAATATCTGCACTGGACTTTCTCATCCGTCAGTCTTAAATCTCCCAGTTCATCTCTTCTCCTCTTTCCTTTTTTTTTTTTTGCCCAATTGCATTTTGCTTCATTAGTTACAGTTGTCCAGAATTCTTTGCTAACTACATTCTATATTCATCATCTTTACACATTTAAGTACTGGATAACAAATAAGTTTCTAGGTTCAGACACAAGAATTTGTTTTGAATTTTAAAGAGCTATTAATTTTCTTGAAAGCACATTCATTTCTTCAGAAAGGTTATTCTTCTGATAAAGCTAGGGAGTCACCATTAGCAAGACCACAAAACTTCACATTGAATAGAAGTCTGATTTGTTTCATCACTCAGTCTCACTATTCACATTTGATGATGCTTGCTTTTGACTTCTCAGCTGTATTTAATTCCTTCTCATTAATGACACATGCTTGTCTCTTATCCCTCTTTGCAAAGATCAGTTATTGATCCACATTAATGTAACTGATGTATCTCTCCCTCATCTATTAGCCATGTGTTTTCAAGCATGTAATTTAACTGAATACTTTCTTCCTATTACAGTTCCTCTGTCATCCATTTCTGACAAGCACTGCACTTGCTTTTATCCCCTATACTTTGTGCTTCATTTTATCAAAAAAACCCACCTTTGTGCTCACTTTATGTTAGTCATTGCTGTTAATTGTAGTAAAAGGAACTTAATCACCATAGGTTTTTGTTTTGTTCTAAAAAAAAGACACACTATTGCTTAAGAAACATTAAACATTTACAAAAATAAACTAGTATGCTGGCACTGAGCAGATCCAAATATAGCAAAAATCTGTAATTTTACACTAAGGTTCTACAGTTCTATGCTTCATGTGTGATGTCTGGTTAGCAAAGTATCCATCACATCACCCTCCTGAAAAGCAAGCTGTGCAATTTCTAGTAGAATCAAATGCTCTACTCCAAGGACCTGTATATTTTATACCAATATCCAGGTACCTTCTAAATCACACTGGAACTGAACAAACCTTTAACTTGGCCAAGGTATCCTTAAAGAAACAAACAGAAAAGAAACTTTCTTCCTGAAAGGAATTACATCCCTCGTTGATGGATGTTTTTACATATGGCCATTTGGCCATGACCAAAGCAGAAACCCAACAGCAGAGCACACTGACAGCAGTTTGTCCTCCTACTCCACTTATCACTCAGAAGGTTGATTAGATGCCATAAAAGTAGATTTCCAGCATATTACTGCAGTTCAACAATTGTTGCCATAATGTTTCATCCTAGCTTGTCTGAAAAACACACATGATCCTGTAACAGAGGCAATGGAGTCATCTTTTTCTCAAAACACACAAGACCAAAACCACTCTGTGAGAAGCAGCAGGCCTTTCACCATCTAGCCCATGACATAGAAGTCTCACACCAGCAGGAACTGACAGTAGTGAGGGATAAATATACCAGTCACATAGTCTTCCTAGTTAAATTCTGTCATCAAAATATGCCTCACCACCACCATATGGGCTATGAGATGTTACTTAAGCTAAGCACTGTTGCATTGTGACCTATTAGCCCATTGAATTTTTTAAGCTGCCTTTTGTGTATCTCTAGTTGTCCAGCCATTTTAGACAATGATAGACATCACTTAGAGTTGGTATTTTCCTTTCTTGAACTAGCTTGACTTTAAGCATTACATAGATATAAAATACCTTTATATAATTTCAGTATCTGACAAATCAGATGATATTCCCAAGGAAGACAGCTAGTCACGAAACAAGAAAAAGAAAAATTTACCATGCCTCTTAGTAATCTGTTCCTGTGGTTGCTTGGCCTTAGTGCTAGCAGTTTTCCCTGTCTTTCCAGTTTGGACTTTGCTGACTTACAAGAGCCAACAGCTGGAAGTTTTACGTCTTTACTTGGCAGACTAAAGAGACCACTATTATCAAGTAATAGCATCATTCCCTACGCAGTCAATTCCTCCTTTGCAAGCAGTAATTCAACATAATTTTTATATGCAGATTAACAACTCTCTGAGAAAGGGAGGCAGGAATACACTCAGTACATTCAAGTTGTGTCACTGCTTTTCACAATAATGCTGAATTAATAGCTATGTTATTATTTAGATTATTAGTCCATAAATTGCAATCTATTCATATCCCACAGCTAAGCAGCATGTAAAAACACCAGGTGGCAAAAATCTGTATTTTTTCCAATTAAAATACATAAACATGCACAAAAGCTGTACGAATACTAAAGTATGGAGCACCACTTTCAGTGGCTCACTGATTAGCCAAATTATTCTCAGGTATTTTGTTATCTCTCTAGGAATCCTCATTTTATACTTTCTAGTGAGCAAAGCTCAATTTTTGCATTCCTGTTTTCCTGAATTAAGTCTGCATGAGTTTTCTATTCAAAAAGTTTTCTTTTAGCAATCAGCATAGGAAGGTAATCAGAGCCCATTTACACAGTAAGGTGAGTTAAAATGCATTAGTACTTGTTGCTGTGTACAAAACTTTGGTGTTTCTTCTAAATCATGTTTCAGTTTAACAAAATGAGTAGTACATGCACATACTGCACTAGACATTTAAAATTAGAGTTACCAGTTGTAATGATCACATGCTTTTAATGTTTTTACTTAGTTTTCTTTCAAACAGACCTAATGTTAGAGGTTGCCAAATCTGGCGGACTTCAGGACCCAGGAGGATTCCTCTTACAGCTGGGTTGATGGAGGCTGCAGTGTTTCCAGCAAGGCTGCCCATGTGTTCCCAGCCAGCCAGCCACACACTATAAATATATACATGTACACATATATTTATATACACACACGGCCAGCCACACAGATCAGCAGGGACAGAATTGTGCCTTTACCAGTAGCCATAAAAGGCACAAGGTGCTCACAAGCAGGAATAACACAGATGGCCTGACCCTTCTTCACCAGTGCAACAGACAGACACACACTTATATTGGCTGTCTGTTCATTAGCTGTTTATGGACACTTGGTCTGGTCAGTAATGGGCTCCCAGATGGTGGGGCTCCTTCTCCTCTTGCAGCCGACACCTCAAGCCCTTGAGGTTTGTGCTCACTGCAGTTGCTGGCACTCAGACCTCTTACCCTACTTGAGGACTAATCTGACTTGCAGTGTGTGGGTGAATACCAGCAAACAGAACAGAGACTGCACAACCTGCATGGAGGATGGTTAGAAACAAGATTTAAGAACAATATAGGATAGACTGTGGTAGTGGTAGTCACGCTCAGTCAGGCAAGTGTATTAACCAGCAATCTGTATGCACTCAACCAGCATTTTTAACCCATTCACCTCTCCATTTTCCCCACTCTTGTTCAAGACGGATCCACTGGTTCACCTTAACCCCTTCCCATCTTAGGTCCCATAGTCAAGTTTCACACTCCACCACAATCCCCTTAAAATATTGAATGTTTTACACAGTCCCCAAATTCTCTTCCCTTTGTAAATTCTACACTCCTGAGAGGCAATAGCCTTTTGCTTTTCATAGCCTTTCAGGGATTTTTTTCCTTGACTCACCTCTGTGCATTTCACATCAACTACAATGGTCTAAATCATTTGCCTTTGATAGTTTTATTGAGGAGCAAATTCAGTGTTCTCCTTTCAGTTTTCACTGATTATACTAGACTATCCCAGCCTGTCATTGTTCCTCTGATCTTTACTGGGTCTTTATGCTTATTGTGATTAGCCTTTAACCAGATTACCTGAAAAAACATGTATCCTGATACCAGCTAATAAAGAATCATGTTATGCAGTTACATGCAACCACCTGATCACCATGACTGCATTTCAGTGGTAACATATGATATTAATAGCTCTACAGCAAATCAATTTTTCTGTCAAAAAAAATACCCCTCTGACCAGTGTAAACAGACTTGATACATTCTTGAAAAATATAATGGTTTATTATTTGATTTGGGAGGTAAAACACCCAAAAAGTGTTAGGGATTGAGTTGTAACAGGTACAATTCCAGATGCCCACAGAAAAGCCTGAGCACAGGAACAGGCTTCATCTACAGTGGAACAGTAGGAGCTGTCAGGAGAAATCTGTTGTTTGTGCTGGATCCAACAGCCTGAGAGAGGTGAGGCTGCTGCTGCTCCATGTCCCCAGGTCCAATCAGCAGCAAGGTTGAAGAAACATTCCCAGCAGAGGAACACAAAAGCACACACATATATACACACACACAGCTGGCCGTATGGGTCACAGACACGCAGAGCACTTGCACAAACATAGCACCAGCACCTTCATCCTGCTCCTCTCTGGCTGGACAGGATGGAGGTCTACAAGTGAGAACATACATATATATTCACATGTACAAGGTGGATCCCTCCAGCAGGTGGTCTCAGACGTGCAGTGTGCCCAGTGGCTGTCCCCTGGAGCCCAGGCTCCCCAGTTGCTGTCACCTGGGCATATGAGCCCCAGTAGTTGCAGCCCTACTCCAGTTGCTGGCATAGACCATCACACACACATAGAGCTGGGCCAGGACTTTCCAGGTCCCAGCAGCAATCCCCCTCTTGCCCCTAGAGGCACCCAGGTGCTCTCAAACCCAGAGTCAGCCCTAGAGACCCACTCACCATCTTGCTCCCAGGTCATTTCTCCTTAATCACCAACTCTCCTGACCCTATCTTCACTATTATTCACACACACACTTGCAGACCCACACTCACTCCGGTCACTGGCACCATGGACACGCAGGCCCTCTGTCCTATGGTCTGACTCCAGCTGATGCACGCAGACCCCTCTGCACACACAGAAGAGAGAGCCTCTACCCAAGGAAGAGCTGGAAGAAAATCCAACTAGTAGGACAGACTTCAGTGATCAGGTGCAAGACAAGACCAGAAAAGAGTACTGACCAAACTATTTACATGCGATGGCCCCTTTTAATCCCTTATCCCTCATTTGTTTTCCTGTTCCTCCCAAAATCACCTAAACCCCTCCCTTTTTCTTCTATTGATTCCTGCCCTAAACACCCTATAAACCCTGTGTGATCTCAAACTGCTTTTCCCCTGCATCATACAATGTGTCCCACCCCTAGGCAGCAACTCTTCTTAGTCTTAGTGTGAAAGGTGATTTGCAAAGCTACTCCCAATGACTCAGCACATGGGTTTCATGCCTGAACACTGGGGTTGATGGCTCAGCTGAGATAGCCCTGGGAGGGGCCTGGGCAAAGTGGTTATTCCTCAGGAGTCCTCAGTTTGGGTTCCCACCTATCACTGTGCATACCTGTACTCCTCTGGACTTGTGCAGACAAGCCCTGGATGGGCTGATGGCCCCTGTGATGTCCTGGGAGTAGCCCAGCAGGGTATTACTTGGGCTTCCCCTCCTGCCTTTGTCTTTCTGAGCATCTTTGTGGGTGTGGAGGTACACTTTATCACATAACGGTAGTGTGACAAATATCATGAGTCAGTACAAAAGTTATGGAGCAGCATCAGACAACCAGACAATGAGGCAGGTGAGAAGAGAAAATGGGGAGAACAACAGGAAGAAGTTTTAAAAAAGCAGAACTGCATATAAAAATATTATGAAGATCAGTTGGAAGAACAGAAAGTCCTGGAATGCTGCAATACTAACCATGCATACACAAAATGATACAGTAACACAAACCCAGTCATGGACTGAGATTCCACTGCAGAAGCAGACACTCTAAAGACTGATCAAGCAAATAATTTCCCCAACACCTGACTGTGCTGAGACTAACATGAACATGACTTTTACAGGAAAATTAAGCAAAAGATGATTTCCAGAATATTCATATCACAAAGCTTGCTTCACAGAACAACTAGAGATATCAGATAAACATTATAAAAACCCTCATCATTACTCTAAGAGGAAGGATATTTTCTGATGGGTTAATTAATTGGTGGCAACAAGGAAACTTTCATGTAATCACGGAAACATTATTAACAGTAATAAATTGCACCTTCCCTGAAGCAACATAAAATCAATGACTTTACAAGAAATTTTTAAAACAATAGTGATACTTTAAGAGAAACTCTCATTTGAAATGTATGAAGGTTGTGAAGTTAAGGTCATTATATTTTCATATATTTAATGATTTAACAATATTTGATGGTATTGAGTTAGATCTATTAATAACTACTGTTTGTATTATTAGATAGTAGGGATAGAAATGCTTACATACACTTTTTCAGGAAAACATCTGGATTGATTAGGAAACCTGGTCAAGTGGCTAGTAAAAGCTCAAAGTGAGATTATTGTTCCACCATACATGGAATGAGAATTGTTCTTCAGGGTAATTGTAATCAATAATGTCCAAAAAGCTTGCTTTCTTTCAAAGGTGATGACAGACTAGGTCCTCCTAGGTTGAGATTCTCCTGTCTTCAACATGGGGCAAAGCCAGGCTTTGGGGTGTGGATGGCAGAAAATTAGAGTAATGGCCATTTTGCTTTACCTCCAAGACTATGTATCTTACATATTCTGTAATATGTTCTCGGGACATATATATTATATTTGTATGTGAGGTATGTAATATAAAGAAGTCTATTTTCTACTAGAAAAGTTACTGGTGAAGTGGGGAAGAAAGAATTTTACACAAATTGTAAACTTTCTTCTTGAGGGAAAAAGCCCCCCATAAACTGTAATCATAATCTTCTGGAAGAAATAGTCATACTGTTCCTCCAATGAAAGTTTACTTTAAATTTACTGAATTTTTATATGAATTTCACAGATGTACAAAAAGATTCCAAGAGTAACCACTGTCACGACAAATTTCACCGTGCTTATTGATCTTTCACTACAGTTATGAAACGGTTCTTCTCTCTCATCAATATGAATCTAGAGAACTTCCCACACAGTCTTCTGGAAAATATGTATCAAAACTGAGCCTTGCTTCAGGATAAATTAACACAGACTTTTATGAGATAACCATTTTTGCTACCCAGTTCACTAAGGATTTCACTGATTGCTTTGAATGAGAGAGAAATTTTAACCTGGGTTTGGGGTTTTTTTCCATTTTTTAAAAATTAAGAAATTCCTTTGAAAATGTAGCCAGGTCACCCCCTAGAGTTAACCCTTATCCTTCATCCTTCTATCCACTGGGGAGGGCAAGTGTTATTAGCTCTGTTCTCCTGGTTATTTCTCCCCACAGGCTGATAGTTCATTCTTAATGTTGATTACAGATAACTAAAATTTACTACTGAAGATTAAACATATGCATCTCTTTAAAGACCGAGCCAGAGGTCATAACAATTGTCAATAGTTACACAAACATGATTAGTATTAATTTAGCCTCAAGTGCTAAAGCATCACTTAACATGTAAACTGAAGCAGTTTTTACACATAAATTAACCAGCAGGAGGTTTACCCTTTGGTGTTGCATAACTAGAAAGAGGAAATTCCTGCTGTGGCATCCTCTAGAAAACTATTATATTGGTAGAGAATTATTGATAGAGCAGCCAAAAAATTTGCCTTTTATATTTAATCATACAAATTGTAACAAATACACATGAATGTGAAATAGAAATGGAGAAATCATGCTATTTAAAACTAAAGGTATATGCCTAGAAAACAACTTACCAAGTTTAAATTTAATTATTAAAGTACTTTAGACATTGTCCTGGAAAGGAAAAAAAGTAATGGAGGATACCATAATGTGTGTCCACCTTACAATGACCAGGTTAGGATACATTAAAAGGCTATTCTCTATCATTACTATGATCAATAAACACTGAGCATTCGGTTAGACTGGAGTTAGATAAGATTCAATTAATTGCCATTATGTTTTGGAACCTTATATGGCTAGCCAGAGTTTAATCTATCCCAGAAAAATTCAAATTTGCCTAAGAAGAAACTAGTAATTTAATCCTTTACAGAGCAAAACTTTGTGATGTGCTTTTTCAGAATATCCTTGGCTTGATAAAACAAGGTGACTAAGAAATGGTGTGGGATATCATCTTGGGTAATGTTTTCCTAAAACATTCTTCATACATATCTTTTTTTCTCATTTATGCAATTTATGTAGCTACACTGTGAGACATCTTATCGAAGCAAGCATTAACCTAGCTCACTTCCACTTTGAGCTATCTCAGAACTACCTTATCAAAATTCCTGTCATCTGAAAAGCTCAGCCTAACCAATGTCTTATAGATTAAATATCTGATCACACAACCCACACACAGTCCAATTCACAACTTTACCATATTATATATATTTATTATCATACTAGCCACTTAGCAAATACTTTGTTTTCTGAGGTATATCATGCTACTCTCACAACTATCCCACTGCCATTTTTATTTCATTGACAAATTATTATTGTAATATTCCTCTAAGATTTTTTTTTTTTTTCTCAGAGATTGCATTCCTTTCTACTTGCTCAACTCCAAATGCTTAACATGGTTTGCTAAACCTCAAAATCCTTATCTAGCCATAAAAAGTCAGGGGGTAGTGTCTGCCAGATCTGGGTTTTTTTGTGCTGACTGAAATGCACTGTTTGCAAATGTACCTTGTTTTGATCACTTGTCCTAACTGGAGGACTTGGCCAGAAGCATAAGACAAAATTTCTCTAACATCTTAAAAGCACTGTCAGTGTTCACTACATGTTCCAGTACAAAGTAGTGACCTTATCAAATTGAGCCATGAAGGCTCTAATACAAACAGAAAAATATAAAACAAGTCATGTTCGGGCCATATAATAACCAGATTATGCTGTGTTGTCTCATGACCAATTTTCCATGTTTCTTAGAATTAAGAGTTTTCATTGTGCCATTTGGAAAGTAAACTGTAGAGAAAAAAAAAAAATCAAACAGGATTAACATGGTTTTATGAAACAATGGTGTTTAGGCCTTGGAGTCAGATTTCGGCCCATCTCACCTAGACGTTGAACTTTCATTCCCCTGTAGCTCTGGATGTTTAGAACAAAGCAAGCTAGCCACTCTCTAAGTGGTCCTGGGTATGCAGAAATTTTCATCCTCATTATCAGTCAGATCCCACAGCAACGCAGCTGTCTATCTACAGTCATCAAGCTGGAGGCCTGAGTCCTAGAGCTGATAACCAAGATAAGCAAATAATTAATTCTCTCACCACTAAAAAGCTTCTTTGCTAATGCAGAACACAACAGCTGTCATCATAGAGATACATACAATTCTTTTGGAGATAAGCAAGTACATTCAGTCCCCCAGTTCTGGTCTTAACTTTCAATGGTTGCACAGGCATTGTGAACTAAACATCCTACAAGGCACACCACCGTTATATACTGTAGTCATCCAACCCCAGTGATCTCCTATAGCAAACCAGGCTTCCTTTCACAATCGTGCACCTACATTTCTTTCAAAGCAAGCCATAAGACATAAGAGAACAGTGTTAGCCCAAGTCTTTATTGGGCAATACAGCCAGGACATGCACCAAGAGACCAGGACTGTAAGCTGCACAGTGAAATGCTCCTACCTGACATGTAAAATAGCCATCGACATAGCAAAAGCTGCTTGAAATTCCCCTCTGCCCATATTCAGAGGGTTTAATATTGCCATAACACCTTGGCAACAATGATAAGCAATAACTATGAGTGTCCCAAAAGAGCCTGGTGGCAAGCAAAGCATCAGAAGACCCATCCACTAGCTTGACCTGTCCCATTTCTCTGTGGTAGGGGCAGCATGACTTTCAGGCCCTCCTCTCAGCCCACAAACCTTCTCATAAGCCATTCCCCCTCCTCTCCCTTCCCTCTGGTTGGGGCAGGTCCCTCTTCTGCCATTCATCCCTGTACTAACAAGTTTCTGTTTGTTCACACACCTGAGAGATTCTTGCTCTGATTCTTCCCTGGAAATGGTTCCCTCTTCCTACCGACTACATGGGCAGCATGACGACCATTTTCAGCATCTCTAGTTAGATGCAATTATTTATTGTCTCTGTATCTGCTCATCTTAAATTTAATTCTACTTCAAAGACATGACTTTAACACAGACTGAAGTTTGAAACACTAAGTAAAAAAGGAAAAAAAACCTTTTGCTTTCCATCCTCCCCTTCTAAATACTTAAGAAAATTTGTTTGTCAAAGAACTAAGTCAGTTAAAGGCAGACACACAACAATCACCAAGTTCTTTACAGACCTTTTCCCTTTCACTGCAAAATTGTTTCTAAAAAATACAGCTCATCTCCCTCCCCCCCTCCCTTTTTTTAAAAAAATCTCTCCTGTATTGTTTTTCTCCATGCTTTAGTTTACTTCTTTTTCACTGAATACCATGACACACTTCTGTCTGAGTGCACACTGGTCAGAATTTTCACCCACATGAGCTGGAAATTATGGCAGTGTTAGCCACAAATGTGGGGGTTGGGAAAAAGGTGAGGTGAAAGAGGTGAAGCAGACTTGAGCAGAAAGCAAATGTACTGCTTTGGCCTCTACACCAGCAGTAAACTTACTACAATAAAGCACTATTAACACACCTAGCAGTGCTCACTGTTGGTGTACCGCCTTCCCTATGCCAACATCTGCGAGTTATCTGTTGCCAAACCCTGGCTAGCCATCAAGAACAGATCTCTAAATTACCATGCCAATTATGCACAGCAATGGGTTCGCTATTGCTGGTCCATCTGCACAAATCATAACATAAGCCAGCTGCAGCTGACTTTAAAAAAAGTGTCCAAAGATGCTAAGCTCAAGTATGCTCAAGAACAAGACATTCTCTCCTTGCTAGTATAACTTTTATCAGATCCAAGTTCTTTCTTATTATTAGCTAAA
This sequence comes from Strix aluco, assembly GCF_031877795.1. Taxonomy (NCBI): domain Eukaryota; kingdom Metazoa; phylum Chordata; class Aves; order Strigiformes; family Strigidae; genus Strix; species Strix aluco. The sequence goes on along the minus strand of NC_133932.1, from coordinate 29,949,605 downwards.
CTGTATCTTTCAGAATACATTTCTTACAGGTGGAAAACACAAGTCTACGAACCAATTGGAATTCATGGCCTTTCCCCAGATGTCCAACAGCAACCTCCATTTCACTGTGGGCCAGTAGACTCTTGGATTCTTATTGTCCTCGTGTAAGACATTAAATATTGTAAACAAACTCTTTTAACTACTGTTAACAAACACCAAAATATTTGCTGTAAACAACTTCTTTTAAGTACTGAGGCCTATTTTGGAAAAGCCAATTTGTAACAGGTTTGGCTTTCCTGAAACTCTCTGTATAAACTCAAGTGTTTTTTAATCAAATTGGCATGGGATATGAAAACCCTTTTAAGACATTTATAAACTCATCTTAATTAACAAATCTGTCTCCATTTATTTTAAAGCAAAATGTCAATGTGAGCTAACATCTACTATAGGAAAGGGGAGGAATGGAAGAGTCTTCTCAACAGCATGAATGCAAAAGTAAAATTCAATAAAAATAATCAGCTTTTCCTTGTCTTCCTAAATGGTTGCCAAAAAATTCATCCCATCTCAGCAGAGACCTTGGCATGGATCCTGTATAAAATCACAGCATTCAATTTCCCATGCCTAGCTCCAAAAGCATTTTCTTTGTGTTGAAATATTCAGCAGGTAATTGATTTGAGCTGATTTACATTTAAAGTTCTAGAGTGAGACTGGTCATCTCTCTGTGTTAGTGTTTTCACAGATGAAAACAAAAGACAACTCTCCATCCATCTGTGAATTATCCATGACCACATCTGAGCTTTAAAAATTGGTTTGATGTTCAAATCTATATAATGAAAGGTCCAAGTAGCTAGATCTGTTTAAACAGAAAATGATACAGAAGAAATTGTGCTTAACAAGACATATACACACCACTCAAAGCAAAGGTGGTGTTGAGGGGAGCCCTTTCATTTCACTGGCAGAGAAAAAGAGAATTGTTCCTGCATGTGACTTTCTAATGGAGGTGGCAGACAGCACTAGTGTCACGCAGGGGAGAGGTTTACTGAGTTTGAGACATTCCTCTGAGGAAGCCAAGAAACTGCTCCTGAGAAAAGACTCACCACATCCCAAAGCTGTAAATCTCAGCTACAGCTTAAAGAGTGCTAGAAAACATGAGAGTTTATGCAGCGCTTCGCCTAATTTTCTACTATACCATGTGTTGTGGTTTGAACTCAGCCGGTAGCAAATTGCCACGTGGCCAGTTGTTTACGTCCCCCCCCACCGGTGAAATAGGGGAGGGACAGAAAAAAAAAAAAATGTAGGTTAACTAACAAAAATTTACTTAGCAAAAGAACAACAGTAATGATAGTAGTCCAAAACGGGTAAAATGCAGTAGTGGCTCACCGAATGCTGACCGCTACAGAGCTCATCCCCAGCCCATCCAGCTGATCCAGAAACTGAAAACAAAACAAACAATGCCTGTGAGAGAGCACACGCCGGCCTATATGCTGAGCTTTGATGTCACATGCTATGGAACGCTCCAATGATCGATCAGGACCCAGCCCTTCAGCTGTGCTCCCTCTCTGCCCAAGGAAAGTTAACTCTTATCCTGGCCAAAACCAGGACAGTCTCAACATGGAGCCCAGAACAGCAACAAGCTTTTGAACAAATTAAACAGGAGATAGTCCATGCAGTAGCTCTTGGGCCAGTTTGTACAGGACAAGACGTTAAAAATATACTCTACACTGCAGCCGGGAACAATGGCCCTACCTGGAGTCTCTGGCAGAGAGCACCAGGGGAGACTCGGGGTTGACCCCTGGGGTTTTGGAGTCGGGGATACAGAGCATCAGAAGACCACTATACTCCAACCGAAAAGGAGATATCAGCAGCATATGAAGGGGTCTGAGCTGCTTCAGAGGTGATCAGGACTGAAGCACAGCTGCTCCTGGCTCCCCGACTGCCAGTGCTGGGCTGGGTGTTCAAAGGGAGTGTCCCCTCTACACACCATGCTACTGATGCCACGTGGAGTAAATGGGTTGCGTTAATCACAGTGGGCTCGAATACGGAGCCGCAGCCATCCAGGAATACTGGAAGTGATTTCGAATTGGCCAGAAGGCAGAAATTTTGGAATGACGCCAGAGGAAGAGGTAACACGTGCTGAAGAGGCCCTACCATATAATAAACTACTGGATAACGAGAAGCGATATGCCCTGTTTACCAACTATCCAAAATAATGCATGGCTTGTTAAAAAGAGAACAGTTGATGTAGTTCTCCTTTCTAGTGATTTGGTACCCCATACCTTCATGTCACATTTTATATTACCACCTTTGCATAACACATTTTTTAATCTTGTTCCTTCCCTGCCACCATTCCATGACACCATGACTACCTTCTCTGAGAACAGAAAATCTTCCCCTCCTTTTTTTCCCCAACACCACTTGCCTTCCCTTTAAGGCATCTGCTAAGAAGCAGAGATCTCCCACTTGATAATACTCATAGGAACAAAGACCAATGATGGTGTCATTTCACAGTTTTTCAGTGAGTCCCTATATCCTTTTATTTTTGTAGAACTGGATCATTCCCTTATCTTTTTCCTTTTTCATACTCTGTTGGCTAAATATCATCTTCATTCAGTAAGACAGCTTAACATATGCATGACTTCAAAAGGGTCTTCAAAACACCCTGCCTGACCCAAGCTTTCTGATAATTCTCCCTACAGTGTTCCTACAGAAAATTGTCTAGTAGTTTGTTGAAAAGATGCATAAATGTATATATATACACACATAAATATATGTGTATATATAGGTAGCATCTTTAGAACAACTTCTCTTTTACATTCTTAAACCGAACAAAAAATCCCAGCCCTATAAAAAAGCACAGCATCAGTTCAACTTGTTGCACTGCTGGAGTTCAGACAAAGCAGTACAATTGCAGTACAAGGAGCTGACACATCCTGAGTGCTGGAACATTCTTTTTTCTATCAATAAAAAGACTTATTGCTGAAAAGTTTTCTTGTGGGAGGGGAGGATGGTGACAGTGAACCCAGATATGGACTGTTTGCTTTTGTTTGTATTCATGAGGCTAACCAGTTATATCCTCTTGCTTTCTCTCCTCTCCCCTCCCCACCCCCCCATCCCCCTGGGTAATTGGACTTTTGTGTTAGTCTCATGTGTTGAAAAATAATGTTCTATAAATGTTTCAGCAAAATACAAATGCACTCCACAGATTGTATTTTTGAAAAAATACCTTTTCCCTTGGGAAGTGGAAAAAATCCAGGTATCTTCCAAGAATATTTATAAAAGGAGAAATAACAGGCAGAAGGTGGGGTGGAGGGAGCATGGAACATACATCCTAATGAATGAAACATCAGACATTAGTATCCCACACTGAGTCACGGCATATGTAGTAGTAGTAGTAGTCCCTCCAGTATAGAAATTCACTACGAAAAACATTTGGAAAGTGGGAAAACAGAGGGAAATCAGGATGAAACAATGAAGATGGCAGTCCAGCACGTCAAGTTTGGTATAACCTTAGTCACATGAATAACCTTTATTAAAGATCCATATCCTTTTGTTCACAATCTGTTCTGATAGGCTGACAGATAAATAGGCCTAGGTGTCTCAAGTACCATAATTACATATTTGTAAATCAAAGAATACATAAATACAGGCTGAATAGCATTGGTCTACCACTCTTTTTTATATGTTCAAGAAGCATACTATTTTCATTTACAATGCATGATAAAAAGGGACTCCTCACACAAAACACTCAAGAAACATGGTAGTAATTGCACTTTGACTCTACTTTAAATACTTATTGGCATAAGAAGAGAAAAACTATTAGAAGTTTATTACTATCAGAGATTGCTGATTTTCCCTAATTATTGCATCTAATTATGCATCAACTACCTAGCAACATACACATGTAAGTTTATGTAGCATAGTTCAATAATTAATCTCTAAAAGCACTATGTGTCCTTCTAATGGGATGGGATTCAAAAATTTTGTTGATCTTGCTAGATGACCAGCACCTAACAAACAATAAAATGATCAACACTTCTTTCAGGAAACTACTGATCTTATTATTACATTAGCAGTTTGATTTTTCCTGAACTGAAACCTTTACTGGGGCAAGGCACAGCTCTGGGAGGAGACAAGCAGAACAAAAGACCAAGCTCAAGTATGCGGGGACCATCTCAGGATGCTTCAGGAGCTTTGGCAGACAGATTCCAACTGATTTAACCTATCTTTAAACATTTAAGCAGTCATTTAACATATTACAGCTCCCACTTGCCTAGACACTTCATCTGACATATTTACTGCATCCCCTGCCACCGCAAACAAGTCCCCTCAATTCTTATCCTAACACTGAAGTTTACTGGCCAGGTGTGAGAGACTGAAATGTCATATGACTGTCTCAAAGCTTGCTTGTGTCTGTGCAAACCTCAAGAACAAGCTGCGGTCTTTGGATTAGTCCAAGGAACGTCACCCAAGGAAGCAGGAGTGTGTTGAAGGATGCACCCCCCACTCCCTTGCAGTTGCATTGCCAGACTCCTTAGATAAGCCTCAAAGGGGGAGACATGGACTGAGTGAAAACCAAATGTTTGTCAGTGGCTCCATCCTGTAGCCATTTGTGGCTCTGTTGTGTACGCCAGACACCATGCATGCATTGCTCATGAACTGATAAGAGGTGAGCATTTCTGCCCCAGAAGCCCAATGCAGCAAAAACCTGTGGGACCAGAGAAAAAAAAACTAAAGTTGGGCAGATATGCTAATCAGCTGATACCATGAACTTAAAAGGCAACAGAAAACTTTGCTCCATGTGCACCCACCACCGAAGAACTGAAGACTGAGGACCAGTGGGATGCCACTGAATCCATGGTGGTGACTATTCTTGCCACTCTATTCCGCATGCTTGCTTGATTTCTGTCTTTTCCTTCCATTCTGTCCTATCGCTACCCCTCTTCACTTTTAATAATAAAAACTGTTTCGGGTGTACAGCATTTGACCTCATTTGTGTTTTAATCTTGCTCTTCAGATCATATTGAAGCCTCCCTCGACATTGGATCGGGACACAGGGGAAATGTGTTTCTACATATAGGCTGGACTGTGAGCGGGGGTAGCTTTTGTGTAGATAATTCTTCAAGTCTGTCTCCTTTCCTACAGGTCTGTAAATCCTACACAACAGTGAGCCAGGTACCTTCAACCTCGATAGGATGTCACTGTAACTAGGCCAACAGTAACGTGGCAGTCTTGAATGTTGCTTGCCAGCAGACAGTTATGGTTTACACTTGCTCTTTTTCTCAACTATACTATTTGCCTTGGTAGCTAGAGGGATATCATTACTGCTTTGCACTATCCAGTAGCTTTACATTGCTGAATATATTTCTTAAGTAGAGACTAAACCAGATTGAGTATCTCCTATTCCCAATTTGCTTTAATTCAGAAACAAAATGGACCATTCAGAAGTTTAATCATGTATTTCTACTTTAAACCACTCCACTGCCATAAAACTAGAATGACACAATAGTGGCACAGTTTTTTTGGTTATGAGCATGACACAAAGACAAGGACAAAGTTCACATATTTAGCCTTTGCAGATTCATCATAAGTGAACTTCACATTGCTAAAGTGCACATCTGTACTGTCTAATTTATATTTTACAAAAAAGACAAAATCCAAAATAATGAGCAATGTCCATCTTTAAAATATAGTGTAGAAATACAGTCTTACAGCTTAGAGCAATGTGTTTCGATGTGCTTACAATTTGGCCAATAGCGTTTAGTGTTTTTTCCTTTTAAATGCATCTAAAAAGAAAAAGATTGTATAGTAGACTGTACTGCATACTTTCATTTTATTTTCCATTAGGACAAATTATAATAGCATAGCTACAGTAAGAGACATAGTACTTATGGCTTTTTTAAAATTAATTTCTTATACTTAGTATTGCGTTCTTATAGCTTCTCAGTTTGTTTAGATTAAATAATTTTAATGCTGAACTCAGCACACACAGAATGTTATTAACCACAGGAATAAATATTTGGAAGCTGAGGTTTTAAAAATTGCATTGACATTATTATTCTACTTAATAATAGCTTTTTCATTGTAATTTAAAAGGCAGTTTATCTTGCAGTTAAAGTAATAAAATGTAACTGTATAAAATAAAAAGCCCTTTTACAAACCACTGATTTAATTATATTTAGAGATCGTTGTGAACTAGCTTTATGATTCTATTTTTTCATTGCATTTTTATTTTTATTTTTTTAATCTGCATGCCTATATATATAGGCAGATTATATATATACACGTATATGCAGATATGTATGTGTGTGCATTTTAATAACTTACTCAGGTTGCGTTGCCATGCTGTGTAGGTTGAAGTTTTCAGCATGCTCTATTTCAACTGTTAGAAATAGTTTGTAAGTGTTCTGAATTCCCAGATCGCTACAGAAACAGGTTAGGTAGAAGTAATGCAGTTCTACTGTAATGGGGGGACAGGAGATCAAAAAAACTCACTTACAAAGTGAACTGATTTGCCAACTGATTTTCCACTTTGTTTTCTAAGCCAAAACTTTGCTTGACTTTGCAAGCAGGGGCATCTGGATACACATGAGTTTTCCACCACTTTTTACTTCCAGCATATGGGTCAAACACAGTGAGTGCCTCACGATTGAAAACCAAAGAGCTTATATACATCCTTCTTAGGGTTGGTTCTTCAGCCATAACAGGTGCAGAAAGAAAGGTGGGGAAAAAAATGGGAAAATCTCTTACCTTCCCATTCACACATTTGAAAACACAACAGATAAAAAATAATCTCCACACTAGAAAAGAAATTCACAGCCCAGCTTAGTCTGAAGGCAATGTTTGCCTCACAGCATGAGGAAACACTGGCAATGTTCACTTGCTCTCTCTGTTGTTGATTGCTGCTTTCCATCCACCAAGGCTTATTAGCAGGTTTTTTTCCAACCCGCTATTTTAAATCACTGCAACTACCCTTCCCAGTTTCAATAGATCATGCCTGAAGGAGAGGTATCTTTATAAATTCCTCTATACCAGTAGAAATAAGGTTAATTTTATAGTAAATTTTCCAAAAATTTCAAAACTTAAATGTTCACACACGCTAACTGATTCCTCTGGGTTCCTTGAGGCTGATTCTTTCATAGGAGGCTCAAAAGATTCAAAGCTTGCTTCCTCCTTGGTGGGAAGGAAGTTTTGTATCCCACACTATTTTATGAGAAGTTCTGTAGAATTTATATCACAAAAATAACATCTTTCAGGATGAGGTAAAATAACTGTGCCAAACTGCAAATATTGTCCTCAACACCATGATGAAGTGAATTCAAAGGATGATCTCTTGAACCTGCAGCACCAATAGCCTACAAAGTCAACATATTTTTCTTCAGCTACAGAAACAGCCTGATGCTTCCACATCCACCACTTGTCCTTGTCCCTGTTGGGAATCCCCTGCTCCTTCAGGGTTGCCCATAGAAGTGCTTTGAGTTCAAAATAAATAAAAATACATTTCACTACTTCATCTTATCTTGCAGCCTTACAGACAGGTATGTGTCTGCAGGTATATGTTATCACTACTGAGAGACAGAAATATTTTAGGATAGTTAGATCACTGAACAAATTTTCTAGTATACACAAGAACCTACATCCTTACTTTATAGTCGGTCCACTCATATTTTAAGGTAGTTGTCAGGAAGGGACAGAGAGTGGGTGTAGTTTAGATACACTTTAAGCTCTGGAAAACAAGAGCGCCATAAAAATGGCTTCTAATGCTTCTCAGCTGTTTCCAGTTTTGCAAGGTGTATCCCTCTCAAAAATTATTTCTTCTGTGTAAAATAAAATGTTTCAGGAAAAGCACGGCTAAATTGAACTGCAAGTGAAAGAATATGTGCTATCTTAAGAAACAGAGTTGATTTCAAAAATGTCAAAACTCAAACTTCTACTGAACATCACACTGATTTCATATATCCAGCAGAACTTGATTTCAGTTTATTTCTTCCTTACCTGACTTGGCTGTCAAGAGTATATTAAAAATTTTAAATCAAATGAGAATTTATATTTGGTAAAATTAAGCAACATCAGTAAGTGTTTAAATGACAAAGCACTGGATGTTGCTGGTAAAAAAAAAGAAAACAACAAAGAAAATTAAATTTTAGTGGGAAAGATTATGTTAATATTTCTATACAATTTATTCGCCTTTGAGAAGCTGCAGCAAAGTGATGCTAACTATCCAAATGTTTACAACACACCAGTCTAAACTGTTCACAGATTTAACAAACAGGAGGAGTCTGGCTGAAACCCACTGTAAAAAGAGGTGAGATGATAGTATTTGAATGACTGGTATTGACCCTGAATTACCTTTAACTCACATTTTATTTTCAGTACAGCAGTTTATCCTGCAGACTAAGGAATACTGGAACACCCAAAATTTGACAGCAGGCAACTTCTTTGTATTGGGCAAAAGGGAAATAAAGTCTCTGAGACGGTTAAAAGCACTTTCAGACAGACAACATAAAGTGCAGTCAATCATTTTCCGGTCCTGTATTTCAATTCCAGAAACACGTAAAAGCATTTCACATCTACCTAACTGATAGCCCAGCACACTTCCCTGCTATATTTTATGAACAAAGATCTTTCTTATATAGATGAGCACCACAATTTGGCACACAGGCTGAGCCATTTTCGAAGGCTGAACTACTCTGTTTAATACTACTATCCTCATTAATGTTCTTGGAATGGTCTGAGTGATGGTCGTTTGTATCCTTTTTCTACACCTTATTTTTATCTAAGGAAAAAGCCACATACGCTGCTGCAAACTGAACCTGGGGTAAAAGAAAAAAGCTGCGTATAGAAAAGTATTCATGCTGCAATAAAACTGTATCATTTACACAGATGCACATACCTCCCTCGCAGCCTTTCACTCTCAGCTGCTTGCTTTTTCTAAGTATCTTCTCTTCAAGGGGGCAAGTAACCATGAGCCTGCCCCTCATCCATCCCTATGTGGTATACTATGTTTACACAAAGCATAGGACTATCAGTGTATTAGATACCTCTAACTACCTATGAAACTATGCAACATCATGTTTTCTGCCCAGTTCATTAACATACTCATTAGAGCATCTGTATATTCAACCATAATCTCAGCTCAAAAAAAGATGGAGTTCCTGTGCCAGTATCTCATGTGTCCTTTTAAACACATTTTCTAGATAACCATTTTGTTCTCTAAAAATATGCTTAGGTTTCTTTGCATGTGCATGTAATGGTGTTACATAGTCCTTTGGAACCCATAAAAGCTAAAAAATAAGTATCAAGATTTCACGAGATTATTTTTTGTAAATCACTGCCTTACAACAAATGCCTTGGTTTCTTGTAATGTTCACCAGAACAGTTTTTTCTTCCTTGCATTTTGACTTTTTAAACCAAGACTGTGGAGCAGCCCCTCTGCTCTGTGGACCACACTGCACCTCCAGGACCACCCCTCAGTGATTTACAGGAGGACAGGGATACTTTCTTACTGCCCTTTTCACTTCTTCCTATCACGTTTCAGTCACTGTATTTTGCATATCTTTAAATGCCTATTTTTGTTTTAATAACATATGCTTAACCTTTTGCAAACACTTGTACTTAGCAAATCTCAGTTTTGTGCACATCTATTCTGTTTGGCTGCCACCAAAAAACCAGAATTTTAGACAGTTAAAACCAGACAATGATGCCTGTTGACTTAGAATCTCAAGACTGTATCACAGTGAAAGCTTAATGAGACTTCCATAGTTTTGATAACTCAATTGATGACTCAATTATTTTAAATTGCTGTTGAAGAAAACAGTTTCAGAAAAGCATTCTTCTACCTGCTAAACTAGTAAAACGTATAGTAAGCATGATGAATGCATATGGCGTACAATAACAGGAGCTGGTATGCTTGAAAACATTTGGGGAGTTTCTGGAATCTGAAGGGACTATTCCTCAAGAAAGCATCTATATGCATACTTTTCAAGGATAGATCTCAGAAGTAAAAAAAAAAATCACTGCATTCTATTTAAACACTAGACATTTATTCAAAACCTATTTGTTTTTCTAGTTATTAGTGCTCTTTATGGATGAAATGCAAGGCTACACAAGACTTCTAATTCCTTAATCTTGACTGTTAGTCTTAAGTAAAGAAGTTATTAAGAATGCCATGCAGCATAGACTCTTATGAATTTCTTTATTTAAAAGAAAACCAAAAGCTTTTCTTTTGAAACACTGAAGAATCAAGACTTAATGCAGTGAAATGTCCTAAATTTGGACTTTTTGCTAGAGAAAGGTGTATGTGTTGCACACATACGCACTCCTGCAAATCCATCTTCTGGGATCTCAACACTTATTGTCCACCTACAGATATACTTTTGATTATCTTTTTCATGAATAAATTACATGTGAATTTAAAATAAACAAAAAAACCTGTAACACATATACAAGCTTTTAAAAGACCCGTAGCTAGTAATATATAGTAAGACCATTCTACAAACTCCATTCTAGCCTATGTAGTTTACTTAATTTCAAGATGCTTGCTTAGAAAACAACCCTTGATGCAGTTTTACATCCTTTCCTTTACACATTTAATTTTAGAAGCAGACACTTTGTTTTGCAAAGATTTGCACAAAGGAGCTGGGTAGGTAGCTTAAGAGAAAGAAAAAAACAGAAGATGTCTTGGAAGATGACTTGCTCCAGTTATTCCCTAGACAATAAATACTGCTTTACAAAAACAACAAACAGGAACCATTTTAACTGTATACACCTGCTATTCTAGATTTACATTTCAGTAGGCTGTGTTAGTACTCAAAATTTTACAGAACTCTCTGGAAACACTGTACTATTACTGCTAATCATTTTTTTACCCTGAAATTTGTTAGGAGTTACAGGATGTATGGATGTTGGGTGATTAAGAATAATTGCCCAGTTTTTCCAATGTTGCACAGAATTCTTAAAAGATGAATCAGATGTATATCAATGGAAATTAATTTAAGACCATAACATGCTGATGATTTGTATTGAAATGAGTGGATACATTTGGAATATTTTTTTAATTTGGCATGAGATTAACAGAGTAGAAATTAGTTAATAATGAGTACATTATGCTTTCTAAATGCATTGTATCCATTCTCTGTATTCAAGTTATCATAAATGCTTTTTGAAGTATAACAATATCTCATCACTGTAAAACATTAAGAGTACAGAAACAATTTGAAAAATATTTCATACGCCTTCCCTATTAGCAAGGAACATATATGAAAAATTGTTCCTCCTTTTATGTAGACATTGAGTTGGAAAGCTTAGCAGATAAAATCTGTAAAAAACTGATGCAAGACTAATACTAATTCTGAATAAAGAAAAGCATTCTCAGGAGCCTATAGTACATTGTGAAGTATATAAAATATTTTCTTCTTACAAAGAAAGATAAAAGATTTCAATTAAGAAGAGAAAGTGATAGGAAGGTGTATTTGCTTAATTGGGTCATGCTTACATATGATAACCATCAACCTTCTGTAAGATGTGGTCATAAATGGCTCAGAAACCCTTTCAGAAAGGTATTCCAAAAAACAAATTCCAGAAAGTAATTGACTGGAAGCATTCTACCACCTGATTCCATAGAGAATTAAATCTGACACAACCCACTACAATAGCATGTGCATCAAGAAAATCATATTTAGTCTTCCTTTCTCTTGCAAAATCTAAACATTATCTGATGTCTTTTTTATAAAAAAAAGTCATTCATAAGACTCTATGTAAGGTGAAGAAATGAAAAAGACACTACTCAGAACTTGAGAATATAAAATAGCCACAATTTGTGTCAGCACAGGAAAATCTGCCCAGAAACAATCTGTATGCAAAAGTCATGCAGGTGCTCAGTATTTGAGTTTTAGATTCCCATCATTACTCCCATAATTTCAAAAGAGGTAAGTAAATTCATGTTCTGTCCTACTCCATGAAAAGAGTGGAAAAAATTTCTTTTTACTATTATTTGGAAAAGTTTGGTACTCTGCTACAGGCAGAAAGGAAGATGGGGCTTACACATGTACTTTCACTTCTGAAGACAAAATATATAGCATACAAAGCCATTTTAATTCAGATGGCATACAGATTGTTGGGGTTTTTTTAATAGTGCCCCTCAATCTACTGAAATAACTACAAGATAAACTCTAAACTGAACTGATAACACATCACTTGGATTTGAGGTGATTGATCATACCAGTCCACCGCAGGTCATACACTCTTAATCATTTGTGATGCTAGTGGAGAAACAGAAAAACAAGCAGTTATAGAAAAATGTAAATTATAAAGCTTTACCATGCTGTTATTTTATGATGCTTGAAAGTCTCAGGTACTTTCATGAAGTCAGCTCTTAATACTAAGATTCATCTACCCGTTACTTTTCATCTTCAGCTTTCATGTTTCAAGTTACATCCATTTAATAAGTTAACTGCCATTAAATTACTAGACGCATAAAGCCAAGACCTAGAAGGAAAGATTTCATCCCTTCTTCATTAAGCCAAGAACTACAAGGAAAGATTTCATCCATTCTTTCTCAAAAGACAGAACCAGAGCCGGACTAGTCAACCCTTAAACTAATAAACTGTACCCATGTACCAGGTAGGATTTCTTCAGAAATAGTTCCTACGTGATACAGATGTCTCAGGAATTTAAGTAAAGTTCAGAATAAAGCCACTAAAGATAAGAAATGCCAATTTTTTAATAGAAAAGGGAAAAAATCCTCACCAATGGATTAATAAAAAAATTTATATCTAGGATTACAATATTCTTTAACTAAATAAAAGTTTGAAAAGCTTATTTTAGGATTCCTGGGGCACATAGTGTACTTAAATACTTAAAGCACTACTTTGAGCAAAACTACCTTAATATACTCTAACTTCTTCTAACTTTGACATTAATAGATACAGTGTGGCTATAAGAGCCACTCTAATTTAAAATTTGTTAGTTCCACGACTCTAGCTGTAACTCAGTTGCAGTCACTGATGATGCTCATGCACTTTGAGCTGCAGGCACTGTCAGTACGCAGCTCAACCCCAAGAACACAGTGAGAAGCAAAGGCAGAACGTGAAATGCAGAGTTTAACCACCCATAAGACCTTCCTAAAGAATGTATATCAAAAATTAAGGACCAGGTGAAAAAATTACATGCATCAGTCCATGTGCTTCCCAAGAGGTCCAGTGAAACAGAACAACACAACAACCGAGGCAGGAAGGTGCCACCCTGAGAGGTCACCTACTCCAACCCACTGCTCAGAACAGGGTCAGCCAGAGCAGGTTGCTCAGGGCAATGTTGAGTCAGGTTTTAAGTCTCTTCAAGAAAGGAGACTCCACAGCCTCTCTGTCCACCATTCAGCTGGATTACTCCTAATTTTTTTTCTCCTTCAAAAATATACAATGTTTTTGAATTTCTGTCAATTTTTGTTAAAGCAGACTAACTTTAAAGCAAGCACCAGCATATCAAAATAAAACTCAGTGCATGAATTGTAGCTTAAAAAAGTATTCAAATTTCCAAAACTGGATATCAAGGCTTGTTAAATTTCTAACAGAAAATAAAGCATTTGTTAGTGTGCACATCCTAAAGGATAAGTTTTAGTTGGCTTACTATAAACCAGGAATATTTAAAAATGTATTTTTTCAAAAATATAAAAAAATTAGACCATCTTCGTTCTTAAATGAAAACCTCAATATGTTTCAGATTTCACACTTTCACTTGCCACTTTTTATGGCTGAAATAACTTGACATGATCAAATGTTTCTTCCAGGCTATGCAAAACTTCATTTTACAACAACTATGCTGACTGATTTTTTAAAAAGACAAAAGATTTCACAGTTCGTGACTGGAGAGTTCATATGCCCTGCCTTTACTCCAAAAGGCTTACTGAGAATGACCTAACAGCAAAGAGGGAACTCTTTTTCAGCTGGGATTTGTTGTTCAACAACTTCTGTGTGTTCCTTCTGAATTAAGTTCATACTCTATCTCCTTTTAATCACTACAGATTTTGGACATTGTATGTTTACTTCCCATTTCTTTACCAACAATGCTACTATTAAATACTGCTGCAGTTAAATAAAACCCATTATTTAGTATGTCACTCAGCAATGTTTTGCTTTCAGTTTAGAGCCTTGCAAGCTTTGAGGTCAGATGTCATGAGTAGAGATTTTCCTTTCCAATATTACCTAGTCCATAAACTTATCCTTCTTCCTCACTTCAGGATGAAAAAGGATAGAGTCTGTTGCATTTACCTTAAGCACAGAGTCACATCCATGTTTTCAGCTACAATGCTGGAACTGACCATTGAAGGAGAGTGGTGTGTATTATACCTTATGCCAACACTTTTGACTGTTTTTCTTATCTTACAAATCAATAAAAACACATTAAATGACTGAAGATAAGATGCCTCCAAACAATGAAATTCAGAGTAATTTTAACTTCTTCTATTGCATCTAAAAATTTTCCTGCAGTTACAACTTCATTAGTAATCAAAAATTACACTTCCACCAGTGTTGTTATTTATAAACCTGAAGCAAGGTGCGTCCTGAAGTAACAAAATTCTCAGTGCTTTAGGAGAATCCAGTCTGGATAATCTTTAAGGACTTTAGATCTCTAGTTGAGAAGCAGTACAACATGGCAGCATACATAATGTACAAAATACTACTGATTTTTTTATGTTACTTTTTCTTTGCATTCATGTCATCTGTAACAAGCACAAGAAGTAATGCAAGCAGTATCTTACACATGCAGCAAACGTGAAAGTGTTAAGGCTTGAAAACAAGCTTTCTCACTGTATAATATGTTTGCATAAAACCTATCTCTGAGATGCTAGCACCACTGTTAGATACTTCAACTGCAGTGCCATCATCTTCCTTTGTATTTTGATGGATTTATCTCTGATCCAACCCATGCAAATACCAGGTGGAACAGCATTCTGATACAGAAGAAATGAAAGACAGTTAACTAATTCCCCTATGCTTTTGATAAAACATGCAAAGTGTTTTAACAATTAAAAAGCATCATATGACACTGAACAAGGGGTAAATTGTTTATTTATGCTGTTTAATTTGCTAGTATTATGAAGGTTACAATATGTCATCATGCAATCACCTAACACATTTTTGCCCTCTCCCTTTCCTGTATCCTCTCCCATTTGGACTTCCTATTAGATAATAAAGTAAACTTTTAAAGAGGACAGAAGTAATTGTTCCTTTTATCTCAGGACAATCAACATCTGAAATGGAAAATTATGTTATAACGTAATTTCCTTATTTTTAAAGTACCATTTCACACTTGAAAATAGGGCGAGGGGAATAACTGCTTATTAAGAACAGTGAATAACTCCTCCTTCAAGCTCTCAGAGGAAACACATTATACAGAAGAAAGATATAACTTCTTGATTACACTGAGTTCTGTTGAGAAGTGCCCAAACATTCACAGCATTATTACATTTTATTACTATTACAACAGATCAGGAATTGCAGTTTCAATGGGAATGAGATAGATCCTCAACTGTATCTTGCCTCTGCTGTCAAAAACGAGTAAGCAGATCCCACCTCCTTCCAGTATAGGATTCATTTTTGTTCCAACACTTCAGAAACTGAAGATCACTTCTATTCTTTGCAGCCATTTCACAAAACACTCTGGTATTCTAATTTCAAGTATCTCATATTGCTCTGTTCTCTCTCCTCACTGGGACTTGAAAAATCCATTATGCTGAACTAGAATTCTTAAATATTCATCTCACGTTCTTCATTTAGGAAGAAACTGAAGTTAAGTAAAGGAAAAAGATAGAAAACACCTCACCTCATCCATTTGCTCCCTAACAAAAAAGAACAGTCACTCACTCCAGAGTACAGAAGTCTTTATTCTATAACACTACTGCTGTTATCACCCCATAAAATAAAGTGACATTTGATGTAACATCTAAGAGCATCTGCATGGTAACAGTAAAGAAGAATGGAGTGTTCCAAGACCTCCATTAAGAGTGCAGCATTTCCTCATAAGATCCACTTCAACAGAGGATTCCTACACCCTGAGTAACCAGAGCTGTTAAACTCCCTTAATGCAAGATCTCACACCTTGAGAAAGTGCAGCACATGTCTCTTCCAGGCATTTTAGGACAAGAAAAAAACCCAGATGTTTGGTCGATGTTGGCACGACTAACAGGGAAAATTTCTTGGTGTGAACAACAAAAATGGAAGAATGGCTAGAAGATAAATCCAATCAGAACAGTGGACAAGCTACAAGGGAGGGAGAAGCATGAGAAAAAAGTGGTTTTAGTACTGTCTTTAGTGTCCAAAGTACTACAAAAGAACACAATCAAAAAATCAAAATTAAAAAAAAAGTGCTAAGGGGAAGTCTGAAGACCTGTCACACAGGATGCTGAGAAAATCTTAGCCTTGGAAAGCCCATACACACAGTGGCTGTGTAGCAGCACCACTAGAAAGCAACGGTACAAACTAGGGGCTGAAGCTACAGAAATAACTTCAGTAATTAAAGAGCAGGGGAAAAGGTGAGACCAAATCCTCAAGGCTTGACAGACATTAAAAAGGGAGGAGACCTAGAATATGAAGCCTTGAAGTGGCAGAGAACATGTTCACACCATCAGGAAAGAAGGTGGAGTGCATCTTTTTATCTGCAGAGGTTAAGTATTATAGTAAATTTATAGTAAAGATTTTGTATCATGGTTATTTGCTACTGGCACTAAGGCAATAGTATAGTAAGGAAAAGACTGTGAAAAGTGTATTTAATTCTTTCTCAAACTTTACAAGATGTTAGTGGTACATTCATAGCACAGTACAGCACCAAAGTCCAAAAGCCTTTTCATTATGCTGTATATGCAATTAGTAATAGTTAAAAAAAAATAAATAAGAGGAGTAGTTTACCTAAATCCCCATTGTCCTGGTTTTGGCCAGGATAGAGTTAACTTTCCTTGGGCTGAGAAAGAGCACAGCTGAAGGGCTGAGTCCTGATTAATCATTGAAGCATTCCATGTCATGTGACGTCAAAGCTCAGCATATAGGCAGGGGTGTGCTCTCTCACAAGTGTTATTTTGGTTTGGGTTTCCAGATAGTCTGGGTGGAGTTTCGCTGGTGCGGTGGGATCGCTGCTCGGTGAGCCACCCCTGCATTTTACCCATTTTGGACTACTATTATTACTGTTGGTTTTGCTAGTAATTTTTTTTAATGTAACCTACAAATTTCTTCTCTTTTGTCCCTCCCCTATTTCACGGGGGGAAGGGGAGTAAACAACTGGCCACGTGGTGGTTTGCTACTGGCTGAGTTCAAACCACAACACCCATATATAATAAACTGAAAGATATACATAATCTGCTTTCTTTTCTATTGCATGAGAGTATTTCTCTTTGTAGACATTATTTTGAATTTACAAAATATACCTTCCAGCCTCAAGGACAAAACTGAAGACTTAAAATGCAGAAAAATCCACTTACATTAAAAATAATCATCATATTCTATTTTGATAAAGGAAATTTATACACTAATTAGCCTCACAATTAGACTATCATATTTGGATTACTTTAACCATATTTTACATAATAATCTGAAGCACTGGAACAAAGTTGAGTAAGTAAATAAATTTTAAAGGTTGCATCAGAAAGAACAATATTTGATTCTTCAGGAAAATAGAAAATAAACTATAATACTTGAGGAGACCATATGTACACATAAATAATTTTAATGTTATTTGAACATTTAAATCCAATATATTTAAAATATTCTAAACTCTACCAAAGGTTGCATTTGAAAGACACTCAAAGCAGATTCCTTCCTGTGGCTGTCAAGACTATTTTCTTCAACTTGATTAAAAAAAAGGCTTTTCAAATACTTAAAAAGACATCAGGTTATTTTTTAATGTTTTCTTACATCTAAGATGAGAAACTAGCAACTAAAATATTGCTGCTATTACCCTATTTTGAAACTCTGCACCAGCATGGAAGGTAGACTGCTCAAGCTATCAATCAGTGCAAATCAGCAAATGGCCATTTAATCCAATAAACCCTTCTTTTCCAGTGAACATAAAGAAAAATATTATTGCCAATCTCAGCATTCATGAAGGCAGTACAGATCAAGTTTTACTGTTTAACAAAACCATTTAGGGTCAAAACTTACAATAAGATGATCAAGCTCATGCATCTCAGTTTTTCAAGGATGTATCAACTTCCTCCTAATATACTATACTTTAAAATACTTGTCTTTAGACTTAACAGTCTGTATCAAAAGCAGTATTACTGAGGGAGAGTATTACTTGTTTCATGCTTGCTGACTGACAAATATCTGTTTTCTGGGGAGGTAAACACCGATTAAGGTTCACTTTTTTGTTGAATATAAGTTGCATGCTGCTTCTGTTTGAAAGGGCAAAATTCACATATGCCAAGATTTGCATGCAAGGTGAACCTGAAATACCTTTTCAGGCAAATAAGTCATAACTATCTGGGCATTCATAAACACACATTACAAATCCAGACACTGTTTTAATACCTGAAGAATCAAGGTAACAGCAAAAAAAAGTTGAATTTGGGATGGTTCAGGAAGAAAATAAATATTTTGTAAAAAATCATGCTACTTCAATTTAGATTTTTATAGCTTTCAGTAGTGATTATGTCAGAAATTGAGATGTTTTCTGTCTTACAGCAGAAGTCAGCATATGAGGCATACTGACCCATCTGCTCTCCACTCGTTTGCCATCCATCTCTGGGAGAGCTCTGTGTGTTTCTGCTGCTCTCATACACAGGACAGCTTCCTTCCTCACCTTTCTCGCTTGTCCTTCCTAAAAAGCATGTATCATCACAGTGCACCAGTCATGTGACTATGTGTTAATAAATGTCCACTTAAGTGAAACACTACAGATTTTGTTAGGGCCTTGGAAGTACTGTTATACTGAATGAATCAAAAAGCTAACATACCCAAGAGATACCACAGATTAGCATAATGGTACTTCCTGAAAGGTAATAAAACACTAATTTCACAACAAAATCCTCTTCTCAACCTGTTGTCATTCTGAAGACTCCAGTTTAGGCATTCTTTTCTCATTTAACATACAGACACACACTCTAATATCCAACCTTCCTTAGATGAATGACACAAAAAATGAAAAACTATGTTCAGAAGCAGCAATCTTTCCTTAAAAAGTGACAATTTTATGTCCATAAAAATTTGTGGCCCCCAATAAAGAAATTACCAGCTGAAGAGTCTGATGCCCCACCAAAATAACTATCAAAATGAATAAAAATAATTTTACTTTAAAATTTCAAATAATATTTTGGAAAAACGTCTCATATGAACTATAATGTTCCATATCCATTATGGTTGGAATGTAAATAATTTACCATTTTCTTGAGTTCAAAATTTCAAGAAAAAAAATCAAAACCTCTCATTTCCAGAGGATTTCCTTTAATGTGTGGTCTATTTGTATCTAATTTTTAGTCCCCAACAACTTGCAATGAAAACTATTATCTTTTTTCTGTGACACTTCTGTAAGTTAATTCCCTGAAATGGGAGGGGAGGAGAAAGAAAAATGTTGTTAAAAATCACCAATCTCTGTCTACTGACTACTTTACTGCACATATCATGTGGCCAGTATTCTTCATTGTCCCTACCAATCACTGTTTGGGATAATCTTGGGAAATCAAAATATGATAGGTTAGACCTTCTGAATTAGTTTTCTTGCTGGTTTTGAATTGTAACTTTTACATGCAAAAATGTGGCTTTTCAAAGAAATGGACTTTTTTTAATACTTTAAAAATAAAACACTGTAATGTTATCTTAAATCAGATTATTCTCAAAAATACTAAAAAGGATCAGCTTAATATAGCTAAGAATTTTACTTCTTTAAGGAGTTCAGCCAGTTACCTTGGATAAAGTCCTTTAGAAGTGATATTTACTAAACTCATTGTTTAAGAGACTAGTTGTACTATCTTGTAGTATCTAGTACTAAGGCAAAAAGAAAAGAAGGTTATTATATTGTCTTAGGTGTGCAAGAAAAAGATATAAAATGATTCAAAGTTATGTTTTAGGGAAAATGCACTGAACAGCTGGGATTCTCTCTACCACAACATCCACTTCTCGTTGCTGCAACTCTAATGAAAACACTTAGATGAAAACAGAAGCCCCAATTCTCTGCTTTTCTGCCACATTTCAGTGTACAGACATACACCCTTACTTCATCTTCCCTTGCCCTCCCCTCTAAAAAACCAAAGTGGATGGAAACACAACAGAACAGCAAGAAAACATCTAAGGGTTCAGCAATCAATTAATTGCACACACAGCATCTTAGACAGCGAACTCCCAGTTGAAAATCAGCTCCCTGAAGTGCAATGATAATAAGATAGGACCCTGAGCCAAAGGATTCCTTTTCATTTTATCACAGCCTCTCACCCTAAACCAACATTAATAAAAAACCTCTTCTCTTGTCAGTGGCAGGAGTTACACATGTATAGCCTCTGCTGATGTTGCTAAAGCAGTTTTATTCTAAATCAACTCAAGGGCATGAGCAAACAAACTGCTCAGAGACACACACCATCTTTTCAAACTTCCTGGGTGTAAACCATTTACCTCTGTCCCAAGTATCCTTAGTTTTATAACAAATGTTTTTCAAATGTTCTTCCCTTTAGAGAGGCTCTTTCTAGAAGGAAAGAGCCAGAACATGGGTTTTTCTACAGTGGTACTTGCCAGATCTCTGAGCAGTCCACACTCATAGATCAATCCATGCAAGTTCTCCATCAGAGAAAAGCTTAAGAGATTTAAGCAGAAGTCTGCCACATCTCACCACCAGAGTCTAGCAACAAGTTAGAGAAGATGGATTCACGTCCAGCTCAGGATTTTAACAATGCATCTTATCTTTCATGAATTGATCTGTCCCCAGTTACATCAAGGTCCTGTTACGGTAAAAAGTAAAAACCCCTTTATTTTAAAAACCTTAAATATCTTGGTAGCCTATTTAAAATCTTAATAATGTAATTAAAGTAAAAAAGGCAGCTATCGTTACGTCAGTTACAGTAATACCATCCAAAACAGAAAACCTTAGCAGATGAAACCATCTTTAATATTATTACAGTAGAAAACTTACTAATAACCTTTCCTCTGGTGTTACCCTCCTAATATCCATCTGGGTCCTAAGGCTGACATTTTCATCTTCGTAAAGAAGAGTGTAGTGGGGAGGGTGTCCTTGTAACTTGTCGGTGTCCACAGGTCTTAGTGGGGATATGTTCAATGTTGTTGGTGCTGGGGTCCCTTCCTCCTCAGCCCTAGAGTCCCTTTGACTTTCTTTTCATGCATTTTCTTTTCATTCATATATTTCAGCCTTCTCCCTTCCCCCTGGACTCCCAGGGAAGGGGTGAAAGCTGTCCTGCAGCCTCCCAATACCCCAGTGGCACTCACCAAGCTGGAGCTCAGACAGGCTGGGCAATGGGCACTTGGCCACAGGGTGCCTGGTAAACCCACCTCAGCCCAGCTTAGGCCAAGGGCAGCCCAGGCACCTCCTGGGACCTGACACAGCCTGATGTCTGCCCCTGGCAGTGGCAAAAATCTAGAGCAGCATGTGAATCACACAAGCTTTGAAGAGTAATATAAGAATCATTAGCCAAGTCAGAACATGTCATTTTAATATGACAATTATTAAGATCTTTCTGAAAAGATGAGACAGATATGTTTAAGGTATTTCAGCACCAATCCTAAACTAAGCTATCCTAGGATGTAACAAGTTTTGCAGTCAGTGCACCTGGATGAAGAAAGTTACTGAAGCCCTTTTGCATAAAAAACCTAAACCTTTATAACTGTACTGTATATTTGTTTGAAAATCCCCAGGTGTTATTCACGTTTTGTATTTATACTTTCACATAAGTCTATCACAACTCCAGTTCATAAAGAGAACATATAACCAACCATTCCTTTCCCAGATGGATCTGATTTGTTACTGAAACATTTGGATAGCTAATCATATGTATGTATATATACACTAATACATCATCATATGCATATGATTATACATCAGTATATTTATTAGGCTACAGATATGTATACATACATACATAAAATTAGCCTCGGTTAGGCTACATATACATACACGTATGTGTTTGTGTATACATATATATAAAAACACTAATACATTGACATTTTCTTACCTTGGGAGCTTGTAGTCCAAAACACTGCACTTGATAAAGGCAAATACACAGTCATGAGTGTTTGTCTACAAAACCTCCCACGTTTTCAGCAAGTGTTGAGGCAACAGACTAGCGATATCTTAGACTAAAGATAACAGTCTCGAGGCAATTGCATGCAAACCAACAGCCAGCCTAGAAAGTCCTCTGCCCCAATAAATTACTTGGATTAAAACTAAGGTAGAATTTCCTTCTCTAGAACAGATTCATCTCAGTTTTGAGGATTAAATATACTGCTTTGCCTCTTCTCTCAAGTCAGCAGAAAATCAAGGAATGGCTTAATTAAGGTATGACACCAAACATTCAGGAAAAGCTGAGTTCAACTCAGTCACTACCTATAAATTCTGCACCTTTCTGATGAACATCAAGGGGTTTAGGGTTTTTGAATTTTTACAGCTTTATGAATTGAAGAAGGTCATTGAACCAAAGACGAGGTCTTGTTTTGATGAAAATTCCTCTACAACTCAAGGAAGAAGAGGACAAAGAGAGGCTGAGACTGTACAATTTTATGACCACTACTGCACCGTCCACATGACAATTACATACACAGTATGGAGCCAAGTTGTTGGTTTCTTGTGCTCCTAATCTAAGAAATCCATGCCACTACCCCTCTTTTAAACTTAGGAATTACAACAACTTGCCCTACAATATTTTGGATAATTAATTTTGCAACAATTACATACAGGAATCAAGGAAGTTAACATTTTTTGATTACAGGATTTTGATTACTGTTTAAACTGCTTCATTTTAGTAGCTATCAAATGTAATTAATCTTCAAAAACCAGGGAATTTAAGTACAGAGCTTAAGTTATAAGAAAGATAACAACAATCCTTCATCAGCTCTGTCATATTTGTGACTAGATATCTTTTGTGCAGTATGAAGGCTCTCATTGCAAGTACAAATTGCTTGGCGTTGAAATTTGCCATGCAAGTCTGGTGGTCTAAATGTATCCTTATGTATTCACAAGTAACAAGCTCTCTGCTGTCACTGCACTAGCTGCAAGTATTCAAATATATATTTCCCTGAGCTGCTGAAAATTATGACCCTCTGAGCAGTTAAATGTGCTTAAATCAGCATCTTTGTCTTTCTGACAACATTAATAAACTAATGCTGGCATTCATGCTGTAGGACATAACCACCTTTGGCATGATGACCAGTTGTACTAGACTGTATCATATGTTAAAGAATTACAGGAGCATCAAAATTCTCTCACCCAACCCAAATACAATCATGCTCTAGCATTTGAGCCAAGAATACAGTTTAATCCTAGAGCTTGGATTAAACTAGACTTCACTTGTCCGACAGAAAGAAGGTTATGAAATGTCACCTCACCTTTTTGCTACTAGGGCTTTTTCTTTGTCTTTGTTTAGTACCTTTTAGTTGTTGTGGTTTTATACATGCACACATACATACATTTATATATGTGTAAAACAATCTAAAGATTTTGGTCAGACACACATAGTCTGGAGGTTTCTCACCAGGTATTTCTTGAATTTTCAGCACTAATATTTTCAGTCTGATTATAGTACTTACAACATTTGGATGATCTTTTCTATGATAAAAGAGCACTGGACAAAAATAAATGGAAATTTAGTTCAGAAAATAATAGCCCTCTTTGGGATAGCTGTTCCCAGACCTTCCTTTGACTCCCACCAACCAAAGTTAATCTTCATTTTTTTCCAGATAAGAGTTTTAATATCAATTCTTGGTTCACTTCAGGCAAAAAAAACACCCTTCCATCTGCCTGTGAGCAACATGTAGGATGTGCTGTGCTGGATGGTTATTGGCAGCAGTGGAGCGGGGTGCTGGGCTCTGCTGCTGTACTCCTTGAATCTCCAACAGTTAGCTTAGCCTACCCAGGTCTCTTCTTCATGTTTAGAAGGAAGAGGTGGTCCAGTTTGATCCCTATATCAGAAGTCAAAACCTAAGTTTTGTCACTGCACTGCTAAGATTTTATACAGTTCTTGAGATACTTAATTCTGCCTGTCATCATGTCTCAGCAAGTAAAAGAATTAACTGATCATCAGCTAAAATATACTCTGCCTATTCACAAAAGGAAAATGCCCAGCGTTTGGGAGTAAGCAAACTGACAGAAGTGGCACCCCATTTTATTGGTCTGCTTTTGTCTAAGGTGAGAAATAATTAGTTTCATTTAATAGGATTAATTTAACATTATCAGTCAGATCACCTCAGCGTTTTGAAGACCACTTTCTGCAGTGTCACCAAATGAGGAGGAAGTAGCTTTTCTTTTTACATGTTCTAAATATCAACCTAATTAAATTCTGTCACTTTAGCCAGAAGTCCTACTTACTTTTTCATCCTGAATTAAGACTAGAGGAAGGGACCTCATCTTTTTAGGACACCAGTGAAGATAACAAGCCAAGAATAGAGTATGATTTGAAAATAACAATTTCATGCTTACATCTTTGGGGGCATAATTGATAACAGAAATAAATTTAGATAGTGCTCAGTAACCATGGTATGCAGTTGTTGTCTTTCACATTATGTTTTCTAATAAAATGAGGTTTCCTAAATGGTGACTGGGAAAAGAATCAAAGTTCTCAAGTCTTTTATTTGAAACAGATTAGTTTGTGCTATGTGGGGACAAGATGAACTTTATAAACAAAAAATTTGATCCAAATATATAAACTTTCATTTCAGTATTCACAAGACAAATAAAAATTGATCTCTGAAAACATCATTCCTCCCCTTTTGTTTCTCTGCATGTGAAATCTATCTTGCACAGATAGGATACTCACTGCACATTCCTTTTCTTTTTCCTCCAAGTGGATAAATTAGAATTGCTTTCAAATTAAAGAGGAAAAACCCTCTTTCGTTGTCACCATGCTTCAAATTATTTTAATTGCTTTTGCTGTTTCTTAGTTGTATTGATCAAAATATACAGAGTTAAGTTCTGTAAAATGTTAAGGAAGTTTGAAGTTCATTTAACTTGAGTTATTAACCAGAGTATAAATAAATATATTCTTGCATAAAATAGGTCTACAGGCCTTATTTCTTTTTGGTATAATTAATTATTAGTTTAAACAGAATTTAAGATGTCCTGATTTCTTATATCCATTTTTATGGTAATAACTGCTTTGATAATAACAAACACATTATTTATAAGTCTAGTGAATCTGAATGTAAAAGCATTCAGTTCTTCCCAAGACACAGTCATTATAGTTAATCAACATTGGTACTGGAAAAACTTCAGAATGCACAAAAATACTTCTTTCACATTTTAAGCCTATCAAAGGAACACCATAGCTCCATACTTGTTAAGATAAAACTTCCTTCCTGTGATTTTTGTTTAGGGAATTTCTATAGAAGTATTGTATCAAATTGTTTTAAAAAACTGTCGTTAATGGAATATCAACTATTTCTATTGTGAATTAAAACATGCAACTTTAGAGCAGAAAGAATAATGTTAGCATTAATATTTCACTCACTCTTGAAGATTTCTCATTCATTCCTTCGTGCTCAATTTTATATCATAGATTCATAGAATCACAGAATAATTTAGGTTGGAAAAGACCCTTAAGATCATTGAGTCCAACTGTTAACCTAACACTGCCAGCTCCAGCCTTTTCTCCAGGCTAAACAACCCCAGACGCTCCTCATATGACTTGTGTTCTAGACCTTTCACCAGCTTTGTTGCACTTCTTTGGACATGCTCCAGCACCTCAATGTCTTTCTTGTAGTGAGGGGCCCAAAACCGAACACAGTATTCAAGGTGCAGCCTCACCATTGCTGAGTACAGGGGGACAATAACTTGCCTAGTCCTGCTGGCCACACTATTTCTGAAACAAGGCAGGATGTTATTGGCCTTCTTGGCCACCTGGACACACTGCCAGTTCATATTCAGCTGGCTGTCAACCAACACACCCAGATCCTTTTCTGCTGGGCAGCTTTCCAGCCACTCTTCCCCAAGCCTGTAGCGTTTCTTGGGGTTGTTGTGACCCAAGTGCAGGACCCGGCACTTTGTCTTCTTGAACCACATGAAATTGGCCATGGCCCATTGACCCAGCCCGTCCAGATTCCTCTGTAGAGCTGTCCTACCTTCAAGATCCCACCCAACTTGGTGTCATCTGCAAACTTACTGAGGGCGCACTCAATCCCCCTGTCCCAATCATTGATGAAGATATTAAACAGAACTGGCCCCAATACTGAGCCCTGGGGAACACCACTTGTGACCAGCTGCCAACTGGATTTAACTCCATTCACCACAACTCTTTGGTCCCAGCCATCCAGCCAGGTTTTACTCAGCAAGCCAAGGTCCAAGCCATGAGCAGCCAGTTTTACCAGGAGAATGCTGTGGGAAACGGTGTCAAAGGCCTTACTAAAGTCAAGGTAGACAACATCCACAGCCTTTCCCTCATCCACTAAGCGGGGCACCTTGCCGTAGAAAGAGATCAGGTTTGTCAAGCAGGACCTGCCTTTCATAAACCCATGCTGACTGGGCTTGATCACCTGGTTGTCCTATACGTGCCATGTGATGGCACTCAAGATGATCTGCTCCATAACCTTCCCTGCACCAAGGTCAGACTAACAGGTCTGTAGTTCCCCAAATCCTCCTTCCAGCTTTTCTTGTAGATAGGCGTCACATTTGTTAACTGTTCCCTCAGTACCCTTGGGTGGATACCATCTGGCCCCATAGACTTGTGCATGTCTAAGTGGTGTAGCAGTCAGTTAACCATTTCCTCTTGGATTATGGAGGCTTCAGTTTGCTCCCCATCCCTGTCTTCCAGCTCAGGGGGCCAGGTACCCGGAGAACAACTGGTCTTACTATTAAAGACCGAGGCAAAGAAGGCACCAAGTACCTCAACCTTTTCTTCATCCTTTGTCACTATGTTTCCACCCCCATCCAATAAAAGATGGAGATTCTCCTTAGCCCTTCTTTTGTTGCTGATGTATTTATAGAAACATTTTTTATTGCGTTTTACTGCAGTAACCAGATTAAGTTCTAGTTGGGCTTTGGCCCTTCTATTTTTCTCCCTGCATAACCCAATGACATCATTGTAATCCTTCTGAGTTGCTTGCCCCTTCTTCCAAAGGTCATAAACACTCTTTTTCCCTGATTCCAGCCAAAGCTCTCTGTTCAGCCAGGCCAGCCTTATTCCCTGATGGCTTGTCTTTAGGTACATGGGGACAGCCTGCTCCTGCACCTTTAAGATTTCCTTCTTGAAGAATATTATAATGGTCATAATATCATAATACTCATGATGTGGTAGTAGGAGTAGGAAGCATTTAAGAGACAGCTACCAGTACCTCTTACTTCAAATTATTTTATTTTGATTCTGAAGGAAAAATTAGGATGTGTTATATATAAAAACAGGGATGTCATTTACCTATTACTGTCTGTCCTCTAGTATACTTCCCGTGTCAGATAAAACACTACTAGTCATATATTAAATGAATATATGTTGCACCTGAAGTTCATACATTTCAGTTATTAAATTCGAAAGAAATAAAAGCAGTTAACAAAAATAACAGTTGAAATAAGAGGTTGTTTCAGAAATCCTGCCTCCACTCATGAAGTAGGTAAATAGATACTGTTTTTACTTGTAAAGTTCTGTCTCCAGGTCTGTGAAGTATTTTTTACCTAAGTTAGTCATACTATCACAATAATCAATACTGCTCAATCACCAATACTGCAAATGAAATTGCAGTGTAAGCACTAGCAGAAAGGAGCATCCACCAACCTCAGTCTATCTGCATATAACAGTAACAAAAGCCTTCCAACATTTCTTAAGCACAGAACCCTAGAGAATGCCTCGTAGTCTTTTATTGGGTTTTAGATACATCCACATTACTGTGCTTCTTCAAGACAGGAGTTGAGTAGGGGCTTTTTTTCTGATAATTTTTGTTTGCACTTCTGAAATAGGCTTTCAGGAGATCCATCTAGTTGGCCACTAAAGACCACATACAGAAGACTTGAAAATAACACCAGTTTTAAAACTCAGAGATGAAATACATATGCTGAAAATTCATTTTGTATGAGTAAGTTTAATATATGGATAGTGTAACACAAGGTGAAAGGACCTCATCTCCTGCTACAGCAACTACATGATTGCATTAAGTCCTCAAATCTCCAGTCATCTTCAAAGGGACTCTTAAACTCACACTATATCCTCAGTAGATTCCCTCAAAGGATAAAAATCTTGGGATTTGCTGAACAGGTTAAGAGAATCTTAAGATGTAAACATATTTACAAAAAATTTTAATTATCTTTATTGGCTATAATGTGGCATTTTTAAGTACTTGCTTGTAAAATACTTCAGGGCAATTTTCAGCTGCTATCTTGTGCTACAAGTTTATAGAGAAAAGCTACTTTTTCTGACTCTCAATTTGTAAAGTCAGTTGTGCTTTCTCAGAGATTAGAAAGAGCTGCAATAAGAGAATTTCTACCTGTTTTAGGCAGGAAACCAAACAAATGGGGAGTCTTCTGTAGCTGACTAGTTCAGGAAAGAAAAATAGGAAGATTTCAAAAAGCAGAAAAATGCTTTTTAATTTTTGTTATATTCTTCAAAGGAAGTTAGAAGAAAATAATATTGCAATGCAGCATTGATCCAAGAGGAGAAAACTAAAAACAACTCTTAGATCAAGGTGGTGGTTCTGAATTTGTTCATTCAAACAAATAAAACAAAAATGCATATTCTTCTCTAACTAGTAAAATCATGCAAGTGTAAAAATATTTTTTTCTAAACTCATCTATTTGCTAGAAGCAGTGTGCAGGTGTTTGTGTTGTGGTTTGTTTTTTTTTAAAAAAATGTTTGTTTTCTTCAAGTATTAAGGACTTCAG
Organism: Strix aluco; assembly: GCF_031877795.1. Lineage (NCBI taxonomy): Eukaryota > Metazoa > Chordata > Aves > Strigiformes > Strigidae > Strix > Strix aluco. Next base: position 29,920,634 of record NC_133932.1, on the reverse strand, counting down.
TGGTTTAGAATTCCACCCATGATACTATCACTCGTATCTAGTCAGAGTATATAGAATAAGTAATGCATCATTATAACTCCATTGCTGGATGATGTATTAATGGCTGCCATAACTGTGACAGAAATACATTAAGGATATTTCTACTTAAATTTGAGAAGAGGAAATCCGAGACAAGATTTAGGAACCGTTCACGCTTTACAAATCAGAAGTATTTGTCTGAAGCCTGATCTGTGTATGCTTAAAATACTGGTTTCAAGGAAACCTAAACCACTTTTTCCATTAGGAATTTGTTTTAGAAACTTTAGGAAATCTACTGAGACTTAAATTTGAAAATTAAATCCTGATTTTGTGAATCATGTAATTGCTTAACTATGAATCTGTAGATTTCATACTATTCCTGCATGTAATGATAAGCACAGGCACATTTCTAGAACTTTTAATTGTTCCAAGTACTTAACCTTAAGGACCTTATCTAAATTTGATTATAAGAAATTTGTCAATGATATATGCAAGACTAAAGTTAGGATTGCATTCTGTTATGCATGATTTTACTGTATCATATGGAATTTCCCATACTGAAACCAGAACATTTGAGAACATTTGCATTAAATTTGCTGAATTTAAAATTAGGTAGATGCATTGTTTTGGTCATTATAACACTATTAAGTAAAAAAATCAAGTTTCTGACATGGTAATCTGTTAAAAGTCAAACAACTCTCTTCATATTCTTAGTTTTGACCTTCTTGGACCTCTTGTCCTGTAGTCTGTCTCCCTCATTGCCTAGAGGTTCCCCACCTCTCCAGTTGCAAAGTTGATTTGCTATCAGAATTTTCACTTGATATTCCTTCTCATTCAGACCATCTAACAAGCAGCAAAAAGACCGGCTTATTGCTGGTCAAAACAACAAAACACTAGGAAAGAGCCATCTAGCAGCTGCAATCCTAAAGACTGACTCCTCTCATACACACTGACTATGCTCGTAAACACACAGTCTCTCCTAGACTGTCATTAGCACACATTCACGTTAACATAGGGAACACGAGTTACATGCTAAGCATTTTCACCATTAAGAAATTCAAAGTCTCTTACATCCATTAAGTCACAAGTATACCATTTTTGCTACATTTTATGTCTAGTTACTTGTACCTAATATCAGCATCTCCAAATTAAGCATTTAAAAATAATCGCTAACAGTCACATACACTAGTTTAACTAGACCTCATAAAGCAATTACCATCTAAAGTCAAAACCAAAGACAGACAAGGGTAAGGAGCAATAACACATTCAACTGATTTCTGCAATTATTAGCATGTATAACTTTAAAGAAATAAAAATTGCTCATGCATATACGATAAAGAGTAGTTTCAAGATTTAGGAGGAGTTCTCAAGTCCATAAATAGAAAAAAGTATCCTCTCTTTAATGTTAAATTATGTCAAAGCATTTAAATGACATACACAATGTATAAGGAAATTCAGGTACCTAAAACAAGATTATTTGCCAGATTCTTGAGAACAGATATTTCTTCCCTTCAGAGTTTTCTTTTGCTTGCTTAGGTATCTAAAACACAGCCTCCATCCTGATGATGTAATTTGCCAGTGCTTCTAATCTGCTGCGTATGTGAAACTGGAAACAGTAGTCTATGTCTGTCCAAGATTTAGATGCATAAATAGACCTCTGGGGAATGGAGAACTGGTCGGTTTGTTTTAGAAGGCAGCCAAAAACCACAGTATTGTCACCTCTCAACGAAGTAGTCTGAAGAAGGGAACAGCTACTTCATATGCTTTCCTTTCACAGTGATCTCTCATTTTGACTTTTCAGCAGATCTGTCACAGTAGTAAAATACAGGGAAGGCTAAGCTAAGGACATAATCCACACCATTTCTTTCCATATGCAGCAAGAACAAACTATTAACAAAATTAGATAGCAAGCACAATAAAGGAGAGCATAACATCACAAACTAGTAATGGATTTTGTTTTCTGTTTGTTAGAATTATGTTCTATTTTTGGCCAAAGACTGCTGAGGCAGGTGAAATTACGGGAGGCAGGAATCAGAGGCCTGCTCATCATGGGTCTTCTTTCTTGATTTTGTGAACCGCTTATCTGTTCTACAGGACCTAGGCGAAGTTAAATTATCATTTCTCAATTTCAATCAAGAGTGTAATTTAGGATTTAGATTTAGGAGACATGAATACAAGTTCTAACTCCTGAGTTCTTATTACAATGCATCTGCTATAAATTAAACAGACATAAGTACTAAGCTTTAGCACAGTGAGGTATCCTTGGAGATATTCAAAACCCAAATGAATTAAATCCTCAGCAACCTGCTGTAACTGACCCTGCTTGGAAGAGGAGGGTTGTACTAGTCAATCTCCAGATGTCCCTTCCAACATCAACCACTCTGTGAATTTACTTACCCCTTTCTTATTCAGAGCAAACAAAAAGTTTCAGCAACCCCAATAAAAGCAGTGTGCAATCACCCAGCCCTGTCCTCTGCTTGCAACATGAATTCCAAGATGAGCTGAACTAGTGACTATTGCCTTACTTCACTGACTCTGAACCTGTCTCTTGTACAGCATTGCAACCAAGTTTTCTTCCCAGTGATGTGGTATCACTCACCCTGTGTGTGAAGGTCACAGCACAGAACACACATGTAGTGTTCTTTGTATTTCTAATTTACTTAAACAGATTTATAAAGGTAAACCTTTACATATGATTGCTGAGCCTGCAGTAGGGACACAGAGTGAAGAGAAAATCAGAAAGCAGTGCTTTTTCCAGCAAAGAGGAGGAAGTGCCTGATACTGGCAAGCAGAAACACCAATAACATGCATTACCCTTAACTGAGTGGCGATGCAGGAAGAACTCTCCCTTCCTTTTTCTCATGCTTGAAGAGGATGTAACTGCTTTTTATAGCTTATCACTTTGTGCTACCACCAGAAAAATGCAGTATTTTGCATATATGTTGTTTTCTTTGTTGGTCCCTAGAATCACTTCTGCACATCTTGAGCTTGCATTCCTTAAATGACCAGTAATTTATCATTTGTGGTTCACGTTTGTACCCTTGGTGCCTCTAATATTATCTTGCACTTGCGCTCTCAAGACTTTTGCTATCATTCTGTGGCTGTGCTCTCAGCAGCCCTTGCTTTAGCATGAATGGGAGATGTGAACTCCTGAATTTGGCAGATTTCTCCTCCTCCTCTTTATGACTGAAGCACATTTCCCAAAACATCTGAGCAATGGCAACTCATAACTTCTTAGAGTGAGAACACAGAGAAGGGAGAGAACTCCACTTTGCTACAAAATCTACCCTTCTTATTTATTCTGTTTTACTTACAATCAAAATAGCAGTGGCAAGTACTAACTCACCCTTTACTGGGAATCTGCCTGTTGCTTATCTAGTATTTGCATTAAATACTACCTCAATTCACGAAGCAGACCACAGTGATTCTGGCAGATTCCAGAGACAAAGTAATGGGAACCACAGTCTGGTTTTAGAATATAAAAACTCCGAGTGCTTCACAGCTCAGATCTTATGTCTAATCCAGACTTCAAATGAGATATAAATGTTCATACAGATGGACAAAACACCTTCATCTCTGATCCACATTTAATAGAGTTATGTAAGTCATATACCATTGGCAGGTGCATTTGTCACATTTGAGAGAGACTCTCACAAGATAAAGCCCCACACCACTAGCCTTCATAGTTTGTAAATCTTAGTAGCACAGGGGAATGAGAGTAATCGTTGATACTCAGCTCTGCTGGCAGTGAGTATTTGTGAACACAGCAAACAGAAGAGTGCACCTTGTAGAGACCCCCGCACCACAAACTGCCTCAGGATCAGAAACAGGCTGTGCCAATTACCTGCTGTGACCTCTGCACACTTTAGTCCTGACCAAGCCCCAGTTTAAACATGCCACTATAGAAAGACAGGCCTGTAATGTCTTTAATGTCATCTAACAAGCCTTATGTATTAAGAATTAAGCAGAGATCTTCTTTCTGCTTACAGTCTTCTTAGGAACAAAATGCAGTAAAGAGATTCAGATTAAAGTATCTTCAGCACATCATTCAAAAATAGCTGTCTAGCAATTCCCTTTGTTTTCATAGCAACTACAGCATAACATACAGTAGTCTAGTTTCCCAATATGATTTGTTAGCTTATATTCCTTGCCTCTATGTCTTTGTGTAAAAAGCCTTTATGTTTTCTTTGACTGCTCTGGTCTCAGTAAATTATGATGCTTTGCAGAGAGTCTCAGCAAAAATAAAGTTCCTTGCTTAAATTTAAGATGCACGTTAAAGATGCATAAATTACTGTAAAAGTAGTCTTGTCACAATGAACACATTGTAGAGCAAGAATCGCCATCATGGAATATCTCATCCTATGCATCTAGGAAGTTAGCAATGTACTCTATACAGTATGGAACAGATCATGTCCTAGAAGTGAAACTGCATTATTAATATGAAGAGTCTACAGACACTGGAAGTACTGGGACTTCACCCTGAAAATAATTTTCTGATCATTTCTCAGGAAGGAGATCCTACTCATTCTGAAATTAAAAATACATTCTGGCTTACTTCAGTGTTAAGAGGATCAAGCACTAATAAACAAATAAATATATCCCGTATCTTTTTAGCTGCAGAGTCTTAGCTCTTCCTTTTTCTTAGCTTTAGAAAAAACTGATCTAATTTGAACGCAGAAGCACAAATAACTGCAGTGTATTGTGTACCTTTTGTTGCTCAGAAAGAGCACCGCATACTCAGTTTCCCATTTTTATGAGACAGAAGAACACACAACATTGTTCAAAACAAATACCTTCCTGTGCCAGACACTGTATACCAGTATGAAACAAACCTGAACTCAGCTACCCAAACAGGTTTGAAAGTGAGATAGCTTGCATGGAGTTGGGCATCAAAAGCAGTTGAGCCACAACTGAATATAGTTTAAAATAGCAGAATAGATTACCCAGAACAAATTACTCAGCAGTGTAAAGCTACTGATAGTAAAGAGAATATGAGCATCAGAGGTATCAAGGCTGAACTCTTGTGACTTGAATTGGCTTATGCTTAGTCATAAATGCTGAATGTCTTCCTTAGACTATTTATCACTAAACTGAACAGATTCAGATCTCATTACCTAATATCTTTAATATAGATATGGTAAATCCTTTTACTATCTGCCTTAAGACTTATTTAATCCATAAAATAAACCAGAAAAAGTTAGATAAGTCTACTAACCTTACTATGGACTGCATAAGCCTTTGACTGCCTCTCCAAACACAACTGTGACAGGATACATTATGGTTGATGTATCCTCCTGTTAGCACATAGCATTGATATGTACTACAATACTACATACAAAAATACTTAAGTATTTTAAAAACAGAAATAGGTCACTATGCTGAGTTGAAAAAAAAACTTTCAACTTTTTTTCATGACCTACTTATTTAATAAAGTTGTTACCAAATACTCTGATTTTCTACCAAGATTCCAGATGCTCATAACTCACTGTATTGTTAAACAGAGCTTGCATACTCCTAAGACACTTTTTCAGTAACATGTTATGTTCTAAACTTCAAACATTTTTTGTATTCATACATTAGTTTAATCATTATATAATAGTGCTTTAACAATGTACTATTGATTGACAAGAAGCAATATAAGAAATATGATAATAATAAAAGATAATTTGTTCCTTAATGCAGTTTACAATGTAGCAGAAACTTGATTTGATTATTGTAAGAATGGCTTGCCTCTACCTAGTAAGACATGATGCAGCAATATCAATTCCACAAGGAATACAAAAGAAACCCCTTTCCTTCTTAGTCTCCTGGTTGATAATGTGAACAAAACAAGTACATATCAAGTACAGAAAAGAGTAACAAGATGCTTGACATGTTAAAGGCCACACATAGAAGCACCAAGTGCAGAATCTGGGCAGAATCTAGGCATAAACACCACTACTAATTTGTTACAAGCCATTCAAATGGAGATTAAAAAAAACCTTCTGGAATTTATCTAGTCATACAACACCTCTTAAACATGACTGTCCAGTGCAACATTGCAATGTCGATCGGTAAGAAAATAAAAGTGCACTTAAATCCTACCCACGCCTCTAAATTTAATAAATATGCCCCTAAAACATCCAAATCTGCAGTATTGGATAACAGTTATTGATACTCCTATAAATGCATGAGAGAGAATTACACAGGATTAGATGTATTGTAGCAGGAATGATGAAAACATCCCCTCATTGGAAAAGGCAGGAAAGACACAGCAAATTGGAAGAACCAAAGAAGCAGAAGTCATGATGAACAGACAATACTATGTATTCTCTGTGGACAAAACATTAATCTTTGCAAAGATATTGTGTCTTACAGTTGATGATACATTATCCAAAGCAATCTTTGCACTGATTTGTGTTATACCCATGCCATATGAACAACAAACTTGGGGACTTATTTCTGCTCATCAAAAAATGCTTAATTGCTGTTGTTGCAGATTTCCAGTGCATTGCAACACCAACACAATACCTCAAGGAAAAAAAAAGTATAGGTATGAGAAACTACTTCAACTGAGTAAAAGTACTATATACAACCTGTTCTTTTCTGCTAAAATGAAGTATTCATTCACCTGTACCAAAAGAACACTACAACAGTGGTACAAAATGGAACAAATAACCTTTTTTTCCCCAAAATGTACAACTTTTTCCATTTAGCAAATTTTGCAGGATCATTTGTGTGCTACTTGGTGGCTTCTGTCATCTAGTGACTACCATTGCCAACAAGGTTGTTTTTTCATAACTTTCAACAAAATTTGGGTACTTTGGAGACATATTTACTACATTTTAAAACACTATGTTAATTATTTCAGTTCACATTTATGTATTTATAGACTGTCATGAAATTACATTGATACAAAAGAAATCAATCCTAATTCACAGGAGAAAAAACTTTTCAAGAAAGCTAGGTGTATATGGAGTCATTGAGGGATTGTTACTGATTGTTACTGATCTGTTATTAATTTGAGTTGATTATTTTTGGTGATTTTGATAAGGAATGATTAGGCCTAATCAATTAAATGGAATTTCACAGGAATATTGGTTTTATAAAAGATAGTTGTGTAATGTTTTAAGTAGTCATAGAAATATTGTATCTAGTTTAAAATAACCATACAACCAGTTATGCTGCTACAAAGTCCTTTGTAAAATCCCAGGCTAAGGCCATATAGGCTGGTAATAATTCATAACCAGATTTCTATTCAAAGAATAAGACTCATGATGAGGTACTATTGTTAGACTGTTCAGTGAGGACGATTTATTGCCCTGTAGACCAGGATGCTCTAAAAGTTACCTTGTGAAAGGAACTTGAAGCATGTTAAAATTGCAATGTGAGCCAAAGTCCTTGAGTCAAGGACATTAGAGGGTCTTTCTTGTGGGTCAGTAGTCTGTGGTGGTTGCAAAAGCAGCCCCTGACTCATTTCAGGACTCAAGGGCGCATGACTGGAAAGAGGTGGGAATAATAAAATGAGTTATGGGAATTATCAAGTTTATGTATGAGAACTTGTTTGTTATGTATTACTGTATCCTATATAATCAGCATGTTACACGAGGTAGGTGTGCATTGTTGGTGAGACGACTCCCCTACTCACCCAGCTGTTAATAAAGGAGTCTCTGCTTATCTACATCACATTGGTGTCGATAAGTCCTTTTATCCTATTTGGTGACAGTTTCAGTCTGTATTCATTACATATACACAACAAAAATTTGTAACAGTACCAATATTACACACTAAATGAATACAATGCTTAATTTTTTTCACTAGAACTCACAATTAAGAGTTAACAGATAAGTTTTAGTCAACTACTGTGAAAATGTGTATGAATTACATCCTGTCATAAGACTTTTAGAGAGTTTTATTCTAGAAAATAGTATTTAATAGTGAATTTTAACACATCTATGAAGGCTTTATTGATGTTATTAATATATTAAGTAAAAAGCAAATATCAGACAAAAGCCATCCTTTTTTAAGTAGTTATGGTAGTACATGATACTATGTACTTGCAGGAACCAGAGCAGACTTCCTGGGATACCTACCTGACATTCTGCCTGCAAAAGACCCATCCCATGTAGGATGCAAAATAAAGTCAGAACATAAAAAGCCTCCTTCAAGAAAGCCACCCCATTCTGAAGTTGTGACATTTATGTGCTTAAAGCCTATAGCACTGTCAGTGAATGAAGCTACCTAAAGAAGAAAAGAAGAGCATTATCATCAAAACTTATGATACTCATTAAGTATCTTGATGTGCATAGGTGAATTTAATTGCTCTTCAGAGCCTGGAAGATAAATCGTAAAACCTGCATACAAAATTAACAAGACCATCTCAAGAAACTGGTGGCTCCTTATTGACATCCCTGAAAATAAAATGGTCTTCATATATCACCTGGGGATTCATTACTCTTGAGTAATGCATTTACCATCTGTGCTCATCCCAAACTACTTCTGACAGAGTGTCTGAACTTCATAAATATTGTTGGGTAAACAACTCTCATGGTTCCCCAGATAAGTGAACAGATAATTATTCACAGCCCCATTTTTCTGATATAGAAGTAGTAAAAGTAGTCAGCTAGACAAAAAACATGCTTCAGAGCAGGAAACATTACTTAGGTTCATATAAAAGGTCTCCAGTTTGCTGTGTGAAACCAACTGGAATCCCACATGCTTCAAAACCTAGTAGGATAGAGTAATATTCAGGCTCTATCTCCAGTTTTCATCCGTTTCTGAGGTGAATGCTCCTTGTCTGGCATTCTCCCTTATGAACTACAGCTCCAGTCATCTGAATAGCTGAATGCTTAAACATCTCTAAGGAGAAAGCAATAGTCAGTGCAAAGAATGCAAGAGTTAAACAATGAACTTAACCAAAAAATTTATTTTTGTATAAAGACATAGGGAGGATAGAGAAAAAATGAATGTTATCATGATTCCCACTGTTTTCTCAACCTTTCGAGAAGCCTTCTGAAGCTTTTATAGCATCTTGTCAGAAGGTCAGAGCCTCTCTTTACTGTTCTCTAATTCTGATGATGGCGTCTCACCCGAGAAACTTCGTCCCTTAAATCTGTTGGTGGCCATTTTTGTCCTACTTCTAATACTGGGATTTTCCACCATAAGAAGCTCTAATGAAATTGCTGGCAAATAACAGAACTGTCCTGCTGGTAAACTCACTGCCTCCCAAAGTGAGATTATTGAACTGTGATAACTTTTGATGGCCTTCTCAAGGATTCATCCATAAACCCAAGTCTGTTACTGTCAAACCAGAAGAACAAAACACATGCCCTAGAATGCAAGTTAGACTAAAACATTGCTCAAAAAAGTGGTTCTGTTTTTCAGTATTTCTGAAAAGGACATATTAAAGTGAAGTTTTAATGAGATATAAAAAGAATGTCATATGTTCCTTTAGTTTTGAACAACATGGCTTGGAAGGCAGTGCGCTGTTCTTTGCCAAATGCAGGGTCCACAGTTTCAACACAGACAAAAGAGCTACTACACAGAGGTGTCATATGACAAAAAAAGGTGGTCCTGGATCTTTTCAGATAATAAAGGGAGTTGGCCAAGCATTTACACATCACAACAGAGTACCTTGGAAAAAGAAAAAAACATAACTATTAACTAAAGTTTAAAACAGAAAAGGAGTGCATTATCGCTATTGAATTCATCTCTTACAGAGTACAACTACTATTCATGGCTCCATTCTGATGGAAGGAATTATACCCATGTAGAATAAAGGAAGTTATTTTGTATAAATAAACCTATAGAAAAATAAATGGTATTATGTTGCACTGTCAATACATAATGACACTGCCATATCAACTGTCAACAAATCTATTTTAGAACCAATGTTTAATCAAAGCACAATATAAATTGTAAATACATCCAAGAAAGCCCCTAGTGTTTTTAGATTTTGAAGAGAGAAACGTTCTTAGTCTAAGCTAGTTAGATCTGTAAACTGAGCACAGAATTAATTTTATGTCAGCAAATAACTGTTTTTAACAGGTTATATAAGGTACAGAACGATATAATTGTCCTACAGTTGAAATATGCTCTCATTCAAATAGAGAGAATGAAGTTAACTGAAGGTGCTGTATATAGAGGAGGGGGAAAGCACATCTTATCTGTGCAATGACTTGTTCTTTACAGGTGGTTGGTTGGAAAATTAGCAGCTATTATTTTCTGCAGTAATAAATTCTAATATTTGAAGAAAGCAAGAACAGATGGATTGCCAGTTCATTGCCACTTGCCACAGCACAATGAAGATTTAATCTTTATGACGAGCAATTCACTCTTTACATAATCACTATACTAGCATTCTAGTATTAAGTCTTATCATCCCATTTTAAAGGAGACTTCACACACTCTTCAATATAGAGTTTGGTTTTATTTTTCTCGATATTATATACAAATTGCTGGAAGAGATTTAGCCTTACTTAAACTGTGTGTTACCCATCAAATAAGTACTAAAATCACAAAACAGTAATACTGTTATAGTGATTTGAAATGCATGCTTAGGTGCAGAGATTTTAATCAAAGAAACTAAAAGCCACTTATCTTTTAGACACAATTCATTTGTTTTTATTTTGCAGAAATAAAAAATATTGATCTATATTTATAACCATAATTACTCTTGGTTTAATGAGAAAGGTTTCAAGGAACTTCTCCCACTAAAATGTGCTGGTAGATAGGTGAACACATCTATCTGGGGCTAAAGTAATATTTTATCATTCCTTATAATATCTTCCATTGTGTGGCCCCTTACTGTAAAAACACAGACTGTGGGGATTTTCTCAGGTAAGAACACTGGAAAAATTAAAAGATATTATTTAAAAATGAGCGAAGTACAGCATAAGAAAATTCTAAATGGAAAATGTGAGATGAACAGTTTTTACTTTGCCATTTGGCTTTTCTAGAGCTTCCCTCAACTTCCCTGTGCTTCATTTCCTAGGAATAGTCTCACCAAAACCAGCAGGATCCCTTCAGCCCTTGCCTTAATCCCATTACACTTCGTTTTGGTGTGGAGCCCAGCCTGCTTGCATTTGCAGTATAACTCCTCTGATTCCTAACTTTATACAGCAGAATTATCAATCTAGAGAGAACTCTGTTATTTGCCTAAACAGGTTCTTGCTTAACATTCAGGAGCAAGTGTTCGGTAAAACTATATAAACAAACAGGCTCCTCAAGTAAGTGTCTTAAGTCATCTGGATAAAGCCACACTTTAAAGGCACTGAAAAGACACAGGCAGAGAACTCGTGTGGTGGTAAAAGCAGAAGCTGGAATGAATTTATAGTTGAAATCTGGATAGAAAAAAAAACCACTATTTTTTGGTTTTTTGGTTATCTGCTTGCTCAATTTTTGCTTTGTGCTTTATTTGTGTAAATAATTACAAAACCAGTAGAGGGTGCTGAAGAATATCCAGCATAGTTTTAGGCTTTGTAAGAGCAATAAAATGTAACCCCGTTTTGACACTGCAAATAGCAGCTTCTCTTTAGCCTGTATATCAATTCTTACAAATTTAACTCATTGGATAAAAGCAAGCAACTCACATTACCCAACCTATTTGCACATCTGTCTTTTTCCTCAACTCTCAGTTTTCACCTACTCTTCTTAAAAAAGTCTTTCAAATATTCACACCAATCTGCGAGTGCACAGACCACCTCCTGGAGCACTGTAAGCATGTAAAACAAGATGGAAAGAAGGACAAAGTGAAAGCTTTTTACATTTCTGCAAGGTCAGACTATATGATTAGTCATCCTCTGTGCACTGTTCTCAAGGCACTGTTCAAATCAAGGGAGAAAGAAGCACAGATTTGTGTACTTTGTAAAATGTGATTTTGGTTCTTTCACACCTATATCAATCCATATAAATTAGAAGAATATGAAAACATGAAATAGTTTCTTGCTTAAACAAGGTCAAAGAGGACTAAAGGGTTACATCATATTTTGAAACTACTAAAATAAGCTATTTTTCAGTACAGCAAAATCTTAAATATTGGGGATTTAATCTGAAATCACACTTATTTTCAATGGAAAAATAAGTAATATGAAGAATTATCATAAACTCATTAACTAGAACCACCAAAAATGCTGTAATATGTCGACTGTGAATAGAAAATTGTTCTTCATTTTAAATAATAAGTTTAGTCTCTTTAGATCATAGAAAAACTTTATTCTCTGTGATTACTTCTGGTGTAGTCCTATAAATTAATAGAGGAATATGATACCTCTTGAATTTTCCTCAGCCTGCAAAAATACAGGAAAAAATCTGAGACAAATCTGTTCTTATACGTGCAACAGGAACAGACTTACCAGGAAGACTTACCAGGTATGCAATGTGTATATTGCATGCAAATTTAAAGCATCATACTGATTGAATATCCTTGTATAGAGACTGGGCTCAAAACTGTATTTTTCAACTGATCGGATCTTTGATGAAAATCTTTGAAAGGAAGAACTTGTTTGATTCCTGATGAAATGGTCATTAGCTTGACTTAGAAATATGAGCAACTAATGACGTCTAGGGAAACATGTGCCTGGATCTCTATAAAAACATGCTCAGTGACATTTTCTGTTGTGAATTTTTGTGATTACTGTGACATGCAATATTCAGAAGTTCATTTGATTCCCATTTCAAAGGGCTCTTTTCAGACCCAGTTATGGAATTCTCTTTGATTTGGCAGCTCAGTAACTTCTGAACTTTGACATTTGTACAGACAGCATTTGGACGGAGGTAAAAATACCTTTTTCTCCCTTACAGAAAAGCAGAAAAAAAGGTAAATGTTTCTTGCATAACAAGATAACTATGGAAAACATTAAACAAGAAAATTTTTTAAAGTCTGTGGAAATTGAAACAGAAAAGCATGTGGCTAGAGTAGAATTAATCGCTTTCTCAAGTATCCAAAAGAGGACCTTCTAAACCAAATATGGCCAAAGACTTCAATAACTCTGGTAGTATAATACTGAAAAATTATCAGATCATCCAGATACTCAAGTCTAGGTGTGTTAACAGTTGTATTAAGAAAGTAACACCACTCTGCTTTCATAGGGGTATTGTGGCTTAGACTGGATATTAGGAAGCATTTCTTTACAGAACGGGTTGTTAGGTGTTGGAATGGGCTGCCCAGGGAGGTGGTGGAGTCCCCATCCCTGGAGGTGTTTAAGAGTAGGGTCGACTTAGCACTGAGGGATATGGTGTAGTTGGAAACTTAATGTTGGGTTGATGGTTGGACTGGATGATCTTCAAGGTCTTTTCCAACCTAGACAATTCTGTGATTCTGTGACAGATAGAGGATGATTGATACAAGACTCAGAATTTGGCATTTAAGTTTTACTCCCTTTAAGTCATTTCCTCTTGTAATCAATATATACAAGATTATTCCACAAGACCACATCTACTACAAAGTCTATGAACTATCAACAGTACAAAGGGCAGAGAAGATAGAAATTTTAGATTAGAAATAAGCAGCTTTAGGAGGAACCCAAAAGGGTGGTGGCAAGAAGGTGACAAAATGGTATCTGAAAAAGATGAAGGTATATAACAAACTCATTTTTCTATTCAAACAAATAATTATCCTCAGTAATGTATAAGCATTGGCACTACACTTCAAAATCTATGTTGATCCTAATGACTGGAATGAACTCTATAATTCCTTTAAAGTTCATTTAGCATGTACCAATACCCACTCCTTTGCTAGTTCATTTTAAAATGAAATCATAAGAGCTGGTGTGTTTGACAGTCAACAACATCATCATCTATTACTGATCTAACATCAATACCCTTCTACTCATTTTTCTTGGATTCAGCTTCATGAAAATATTATAACTGCTCCATGCATTGTTTTTTTTATGAAATTCCTAGGTGTTGGTCATGTTGCTTTGGTTTAAATTGTGAAATTTTTGTCAGTCACATGACACATGGGCAAAGCAGTGTACAGAGTCTACTAGTCTGCTGCTCCATTCCATGGTTATTGGCAGTACCAGCAAGTTGGTAGTCTTACAACTTTTTTAACACCCTGTCCCTTTGTACATAACACTGTTCTCGATTTCTTTACCTCTTGGCGCAGAAGTTGTGCATAAGTGACAAAAAGCAGCAAGTGTGCAGTACTGGTCAGTCTTATGAGTTTTCATCAGCATACTGAGTTTCTCTTATATTTGAAAGTAATTTCATATTTTGGGATGTAGATATGAAATCTCAGTACTTAACAGAAAAAGAAATTTCAGGAGATACTTATCAGCTACTATATATCTTGCATGAAGTGGAAATCTATTTAAGAAAGAGTAATCCTATATGTAGAACTTACAAATTTTTCAGTTCTGACCTTAACAAGAAAAATAGAGGACATATAATAAGATTTTGCTTAGAAAACCAAGAGAGAAGAAACGGTAGGGGAACATTATTTCCTAATCTTTCACATTCTTTTTTCACCAATTGCTAAGTGATATAATCTCTTTTGCCATCAAACATGGACTTCCTGGAAGATATTATGGTCAGAAGGAAAAGTCGATGAGGACAGTAAACATATTGGTGGTCAGACAAACTGATCACAATAGACTTTTGCTGCTTTAAAACTAATAGCACCTGATTTAATTGATGCTTTCAATTAACACATTACCATTTGATTCAAGATTCATCCTTTTACCTGCATCTTTTGAGCAGGTAAATTCAAAGGACTGATATTTCCCTCAAGTATCCTGCATGCAACATATTGAGGTTTTTTTTTTAAAAAAAAAAAAAACACCACACAAAAAAAAGTTGCTTACCAAAAATTTTATAAATATGTGCAATAACTCAACAGAAAACTTAATTCTTTAGCAGATATAAGGTATAATCTAAGGTTTCTGAGATATGATAAATTATGCAAAGTAAGAATAAGCAATTATGCTTCCCAATTTGCTAATCAAAAGTAAAATGTTTAGAGTGCATATATTTAACCATGCAGCTGTCTGTAAAGCATGTGCCTTAGGTACAGGAATCTCACCAACTTTGAATCTTGAAAATCCAGAAAATGATATATTAAAAATAAACCATTTTATCATTCTAAAAATACTAAGGTTTTAAAATGTATTTCAGGAATTATCAGATTGCCCTGTGTTTTTTGAGTATTTATTTACAACAGGGTAAGATCCCCACACAGCCAGAGTGGCAGAAGTTTGATTTTACCACTCAATGCAAAAAAAACACCAGAAAAATCAAGACTTTCACATTATCATTCATCTGAGAAGCTGGGTATTTATGAAATGCACCAAGGAGGATGCACCTGTCTAAACTCTGGATCCTGTGTAAAGGTCCAAGTCTGAGGTAGCTACTCTGCATGTTGATAGGTGCTCTACATGCCATCAACAGAAAGAAATGGGCTTTGTGAGCATGCAAGACACTCAACCTACCCTCAAAGTGCACATTTTCTGCTGATTAATATAAAGGGAAAATAATGGCAGCTTAAATGTAAATATTGTAAGATAGATTAGATGAATCTCAGTTCATGTGTCCACAATGGTGTTATCACCCACCTTTCAGTATTGTAAGGACTAAAAACCCTACAGGAGGAGACTAAGCTTCTCACTCTTTAGGCTACTTATTCTCCTCAGTTCTGCAGCATTTCCATAAATACAATCTGAAATTTTTTACAGTACGTAGAAATATTTTTTCACCCATCATCTTTCTTCCCATCAGTTCACTGCATTATTCTGAGGTCTGTTAAAAACAGGGATTCAAGATGGTGATCTTGTCACCGTGCCTCAAGGTAACACAGAAATAGAAATCTATAGGAACATGTGGGATGTATATGTGTATCAAATATACACAAAGATACACAACATGTGACAAACAGGAGGAACTAGAAGTTCATGCACTGTTGCAGAGCTGTAATGTCACTGGGATTATTATAGAGGCATAGCAGAATTGCTCACGTGAATGGAGTGCTGCAATGGATAAGCCCAGACTTTCCAGGAAAGACAGGAAGAGGGGAAAACTGTGCTCTATTCTGATGACTCTCCACTACAGTCATCTAGTTGGCAGAGAAAAGGTTGGCCAAAAACATAGGCTGTGGTTAGAAGGAAGGCCAGAAAGAAGGGACATGCTGGTGGATGTCTGTTGCAGACAACAGTCAGGAAAAGAAAGTGAAAAAAACCCTTCTTTAAAATATTGGAAGACTCGGTTGCAGGCCTTGGTTCTCATGGGAGACCTTAACATCCCAGCATCTTCTGGAAAGCATGATACGTAGCATGATACCAATAATCCGGATTTCTAGAGTGTGTTGGGGACAATTTTATGATGCAGCTACTAGAGGAAATGTTCTGCTGGATCTGCTACTCATAAATAAGCAAGCAGTCGCTAGTGATGTGATAGTCAATGGCAGGCTTGCCTGTAAGGACCATGAGATGTTAGAGTTTAAAGATATAAAAGAAAGACAAATAGCAAAATAAAGACCCTGGTCTTGAAGATGACAGAATTTGGCTTATTCAGTGAACTGATTCAGAGGGATGCCATGGTAGGTTTCCTGAAGAGCAAATGGTCCAGCAACAGCTGTCTGACCTCCAACAGCAGCCTTTTCAAGCACAGAACAGTCCTTCTGATGTACAAGAAAACGAGCAGGTATGCCTTGGCTAAATGAGGACCTCCTAAGCAAACTCACATGTTAAAAAAAGTAAAAATATCTCTAGGTGGTGGAAATGTGGGCAGGCTGCTTGGGACAAAGACAGAAGCATCACCCAGGCATGTCACAACAGTTTCAGAAAAGTCAAACTGGAGCTCAAGTTAAAACTAGTGAGAGACATGAAAGAAAGTAAGAGCTTCTATAAATAAATCAGCAAAAAATGAAGACGATCTTGGTTTGCTGCTGAATGAATCAGGTAGCCTAACTGACAGAGAACATAGAAAAGGATGAGATAGTCAATGCCTCAGTGTGCTGGTTTTGGCTGGGATTGAGCTAATTTTCTTCATAGTAGCTGGTGTGGGGCTATGTTTTAGATTTGTGCTGAAAACAGTGTTGATAACACAGGGATGTTTTAACTATTACTGAGCAATGCTCACACAGAGTCAAGGCCTTTTCTGCTTTTCACAACACCCCACCAGAGGGGAGGCTTGGGGTGAACAAGAAGTTGGGAGGGGACACAGCCAGGACAACTGACCCCAACTGACTAAAGGGATGTTCCATATCATATGATGTCATGCTCAGCATATAAAGCTGGGGGAAGAAGAAGAAAGGGGGGGATGTTAGGAGTGATAGCATTTGTCTTCCTAACTACCTATTATGCGAGATGAAGCCCTGTTTTCCTGGAGATGGTTGAACACCTGCCTGCCAATGGGAAGAGGTGAATGAATTCCTTGTTTTGCTTTGTTTACATGTGCAACTTTTGCTTTACTTATTAAACTGTCTTTATCTCAGCCCATGAGTCTTCTCACTTTCTCACTGGGGCAGAGTGAGTGAGTAGCTGTGTAATGCTTAGTTGCCACTTGTCATGCAAGTTAAGTAAGTAACTTTTCAGTTGCTCAGGGTTTTTTTCTATATGAGTATCATATTACCCAGCAGCCATTACTGTTTTAAACCTGATTAGCACTGATGGTATGATCCAGCTTTTCAAGAAAGACTCTCAAAACTCTCCAGTGTCATTATCTGAAGGTATATGTCCTTCAGACACCTTTTATCTATCACATTAAATGATGAACTTTATAATGGAAAGAGTTCTGTAATTCGTGAACTGCAGTTTGTTTAGCACATCTCTTGCTGAAATGTCATATTTAAAATTAGTATGCACACCATAAAAGCAGCCTCAAATCATTAAAAAATTCATATTCAAAATAATTTGAAAGTTAATAGGAACCGATATCCTTGGCTTATTATTCCATACTCCAGCAGAATGTACACTGTCGTTATAAAACCAGACAGTTCCAAATTTGCATGGGCCATTTCAGAACCAAGAGCTTTCCCAAGCACCTAACATTTTTACTCTGGGTAGTCGTTCAAGGTCTGTCACTTGACTTTGAAGCACTACAGTCATCCACAAGCTTTTTCCTTAGACACTTGAGAAGACTGATGCTCTGGGTAGTCCTCAGAAAGATTTGGTTCATGTCTACTTTCACCATGAATAGGGTTAACATGTGTTTTGACCTCTCTGTCTTATATTTAGGTTTCTGTGAGATGGAGTTCTACATAAGCTCCTGCCCTCAAGAAGAAAAGACTCTGCTTTTTCAAATACGGCTCTTTATAATCAGGTAGTTTGAACCTTGTCTGGTCCTGCACAGAAAGACACAGTACTATAATCTCCATTAAACATTGATTTCTCTCTGCCCAGGAACACTGTACTCTTCAATACCAGATATTGTTCTTTCCTTCATGGCGAAAAAATTGCTCATGATACCAATTAAGTGACATAAAAGTAATTTCTACATTTTCGTTTTGTTCTAGCTCAGCAAGATTGCAACTGAAAAACAAAGACATAGCAACTTTAAGTGTTTAGTGAAACAATTCTTTGCAAAATATAAATACTGCATAAAATTTAAGTGCAGTGAATCAGAAAGTGCTCTGATGAATGAGTTGACACAGGACATTCATGACTGCTATGCTGTATTTTTCTGGTGGGAGTCTGCCCAGGCAGTGCTATGGAATGGGCATACCATTTTACCCATTGCTTTCAGTCTTTGCAATTGCTCAACACAACAAAGTAAATTAGGAAGAGTGGCAGCTGTCAATTAATTTTGATTTATTTTAAATTATTTTAATTTTCATACATAATTAGTTTTATAATTCCCTTAATATGCTTGAAAATTACATTTCTCTTTTCAACCTTCCTTAAATAAAAGATGAATCTTTTTTTCTACTGAAAGCTACACTCCCTTATTTCTAGTGGAAGAGAAGGACATTTGGCTTTTATAACATACTCCTTCACTTTCCTTGGCAGTATACATGCTTGTTTAGTCAGACAACCAAGTTATACTTCCTTTTTATAACATAGGTAAGCAACAGTGCTAAATTTCTTGCTTTCCTAGTATGACCTTACCTTGTGTGTATGAAATAGTGGTGTTTGCATTTCCTAGCAGTCTTCTCCCAAGTCTCAGTACTACTAGATCTTCTCCTTAGTCTAACATCAACTGAAATTGGTTGAGGAAAGATTAATGAATCATTAAGAGCCAACTGCAAAATAAGCTTGGAGTTACTTTGTACTGGAGCTTAAATATATATTGCTTACAGGGTGAAAAATTACTAATGATAAGAAATAATACACAAATAATTAAATACATAAAAACATATAGTCAAATAACAATGCGAGTTTAAAATTTGATTTAAACTAATGTTCTGTATATTCTTAATACTGTAATCATACAGTCAGGTCAGGGGTTCTCCCATGTCTTCTAACTGCAGATTTACCTCTAGCATTGTTTTCTGAGCCGTATGGAAGTGAAACATTAAAGTCAGTCTCCAACAATTATCATATGTATAGCCTGTCAGCACATGCTGGAGATATAGACACATTCTACCCATTTTATCTTGGGACAGACTGAAAAGAAAAAAAAAAAATCAACCTTTCTTTCTAGTTACAAACACACATGGAGAACAGATGTTTCCTTTGTTTTCCCTGTACTAGTTTGTCTAGGAGTTCAAAAATCCAAGAGCATTAGTAACAGAGGAACCAGAAAATCCCATGAAGTTTTGCCATATTATAAAATACACAAAAAGATACTGAAAATCATGGGGAATTTGTGGAATCATGGAGAACCCTGATATCTGTTGGAGGGACAACACAGCAGGGCATAAGCAATCCAGGAGGTTGCTGGAATGCATTTATGATAACTTCCTTCTCCAAGTGATAGAGGAGCCAATGAGAAGAAGTGTTATGCTGGACCTTGTTTTCACCAACAAGGAAGGGCTGGTGGATAGTGTGAAGCTTAAGGGCAGCCTTGGCTGCAGTGACCATGAAATGGTGACGTTCAAGATCCTTAGGGCAGCAAGGAGGGAGAACAACAAGCTCACTACCCTGGACTTCAGGAGAGCTTCTTCAGGAATCTGTTCGACAGAGAAGTATGAGATAAAACCCTGGAGGGAAGAGGGGTCCAAGGAATTGGGTTAATATTCAAACATCACCTCTTCCAAGCTCAGGAGTGATGCATCACAACAAAGAGGAAGTCGGGTAAGAATGCCAGGAGGCCTGCATGGATGAACAAGGAGCTCCTGGATAAATTCAAACATAAAAAGGACACCTATGGATCATAGAAGCAAGGACGGTAGCCTGGGAGGAATACAAAGAAACTGTCCAGGAAGCCAGGGATGAGGTTAGGAAAGCCAAAGCCCTAACAGGATTAAATCTGGCCAGGGATGTCAAGGGTAACAAGAAAAGCATCTATAGGTACATCAGTGGTAAAAGAAGACTAGGGGAAAAGTGGGCCCTCTCCGGAAAGAAAAGGGAGACTTGATTACGTGGGATATGGAGAAGGCTGAGGTACTCAATGACTTTTTTGCCTCAGGCTTCACTGGCAAGGGCTCCAGCCACACTGTTCAAGATGCAGAAGGCAAAGGCAGGAACTGGGAGAATGAAGAACTGCCCACTGTAGAAGTTCAGGTTTGAGAACGTCTAAGGAACCTGAAGGTGCACAAGTCCATGGGACCAGATGAGATGCATCAGCTGGTCCTGAGGGAACTGGCGAATGAAGTGGCTAAGCTACTATCCATCATATTTGAGAAGTCATGGCAGTCTGGTGAAGTTCTCACTGACTGGAAAAGAGGAAACATAACCCCCATTTTAAAAAAGTGAAATAAAAAAGACCTAGGGAACTATAGGCCAGTCAGTCTCACCTCTGTGCCCAGCAAGATCATGGAGCAGATCTTCCTGGAAACTATAAACATGGAAAATAAGGATAAGATTGGTGACAGCCAACATGGCTTCACAAAGGGAAAATCATGCCTGACAAATTTGGTGGCTGCCTATGACAGAGTAACAACATTAGTCAATAAAGGAAGAGCGACAGACGTCATCTACTTAAACTTGTGCAAAGCAATCGTCCAGCACAACATCTTTGTCTCTAAATTGGAGAGACATGGATTTGATGGATGGGCCACTCAGTGGATAAGGAATTGTCTGGAGGGTTGCACTCAAGGAGTTGTGGGCAACAGCTTGATGTCCAAGTGGAGAGCAGTGATGACTGGTGTTCCTCAGGTGTCAGTGTTGGGGCCAGTGCTATTTAACATATTTGTTGGTGACAGGGACAGTGGCATTGAGTGCACCCACAGCAAGTTTGCCAAGGACACCAAGATGTGTGGTACAGTCAACATGTTGGGGGGAAGGGATGCCATCCAGAGGGACCTTGACAGGCTTGAAAGGTGGACCTGTGCGAACCTCATGAAGTTCAACACGGCCAACTGCAAGGTGTTGCACATGGGTTGAGACAATCCCATGCACAAACGCAAGCTGGGCAATGAATGGATTGAGAGCAGCCCTGCAGAGAAGGACTTCGGGGTACTAGTGGATGGAAAACTGAACATGAGTCAGCAATGTGTGCTCACAGCCCAGAAAGACAACCGTATCCTGGGTTGCATCAAAAAAAGTGTGGCCAGCAGGTCAAGGGAGGTGAGATGCCACCTGGAGTACTGCATTCAGTTCTGGGGCCCCCAGTATAAGAAGGACATGGACCTGTTGGAGCGAGTCCAGAGGAGGGCCACAAAGATGTCTGGGGGACAGGCTGAGAGAAGAGAAGGCTCCAGGGAGACCTTATAGCAGCCTTCCAGTACTTAAAGCGGGGATACAAGAAAAATGGGGAGGGACTCTATCAGGGAGTGTAGTGATAAAATGAGGGATAATGGTTTTAGGTGTAGATTTAGATTAAAGAAATTGATTGAAAGAGGGTAGATTTAGATTAGATATAAGGAAAAAATTCTTTACTGTGAGGGTGGTGAGACAGTGGAACAGATTTCCCAGAGAAGTGGTGGATGCCCCCTCTCTGGCAGTGTTCAATTCCAGGTTGGATGAGGCTTTGAACAATGTGATCTAGTGGAAGGTATTACTGCCCATGGCAGGGCGGTTGGAACTAGATGATCATCTAGGTCCCTTCCAACTCCAACCATTCTATGATTCCATGATTCTATGAATATAGACAACCAAAAGAGATATTAGTAAAGTGTGATGCTCTTGTAATGTGAGTGAAACTTAGAATACTAAAAATTATGTTGTAGCAACTACAATTGGAGCACTAAGAATTAGTAGACTAGCATGAAATGTCTTCCACCTAGAAAGAGAAAGTTTCTTTACAAAAAGGATTAGTGATTTCCTAAAGCAAAGGGATTCTTTAGATTTAAAATAACATCACAATTTTTTCTTATCAGTCTGAATTGTCAGATCTCATTTAATTCCAAGCAAGTCTCACTAATCTACTGGCAACTCAGGAGAAGAACATACACCCTCTGGCCACACCCTGGACAGAACCATAACCACTGTTGAACCAGAGGAACACACTTTTGTTGTCCGTAAAGCAAAGCACAAATCACATTCACCACTAGTTCACAGCTGACATAAATACCTATTACAAACTATTCTTTCTGCTATATGATCATCAGACAATATTTTCACTTTGGTTGTAACATAAAGCAGACAATAGAGCCTTTTTGTGAGGTATTTGTAGTCACTACATATCGCTCTATATGACACCATACCTCCCTGAAAGAAGAGAAAGATGAGGCTCAGAGCTAGGTATATGAATGGATATCTTTATGATACAGTAACAGGAAACCACAAGAAGTGGTACGATGATCAGATATACTCAGCAGCTATACACACACACACATACGTATACTCATCACATTATTTATTGACAGGGGTTTTCTACTTTTCACTCATAACAGATTTTCAGTCTGAATAAAAAACTGTCCATCTATGCCCTGTAGTTATGGCTCAGTTGATTATTCAGTTCACTGTTTGTCAAGGGAGCGTCCACCTCCTGCCAAGAAAACAGGCAGACTAAACATATACATCACCATTGGTCCTGAGTACATGATTTCTACTTGTTAGCCATATGCTACATTTACTGATCAGTGGTACTGGGGCTGGTTCCTTCATGTTACTAACAGAAAGAACTAATTAGGTAATTACTTTACAGAACAACCACATAACATCACCTTCCACAGGCTGAAAGCAAGTTGAAAAGGGGCAAGAATTTAGGAAATTCATGGAATTTAAAGTAAAAATCTTAAATTTTTGTCGGTATAGTCATACTTTAGCACTTTCCCATATGACATTGTGTACTGAAATATTAACTTAGAATTTTTTTTTTTCAGATGAAGACCAAAACATGGAAGCACAGAATGGTTGAGGTTGAAAAGGACCCTTAGAGGTCTTCTGGTTTAACCCCCTTGCTCAAGCAGGGTCACCTACAGCCAGTTGCCCAGGACCATGTCCAGAGAGCTTTTGAATATCTTCAAGGATGGAGACTCTACAACTTCCCTGGGCAACCTGTGCCAGTACTCAGTCACCCTCACAGTAAAAAAGTTCCTCCTTATGCTCAGAGCCTCCTGTGTTTAAATTTGTGCCCGTTGCCTCCTGTCTTGTCACTGGGCACCACTAAAGAGGGCTTGGCTCCATCTTCTTTGCAATCTCCTTTCGGATTTTTATATACAATTGCCCCCACTGTATATTTATATATGATAAGATCCCCCTCAACCTTATCTAGGCTAAGCAGTCCCAGCTCTCTCAGTCTTTCTTCATATGAGAGATGCTTCAGTCCCTTAATCTTAATGTCCCCTTTTTGGACTCTCTCTAGTACATCCATCTCTTCCTTGTAGTGAGGAGCCCAGAACCAAACACAATACTTCAGGTGGGAACTACTGTAAGTTTAAAAAAGACTTCTTAATGTTCTTTCATGTTGAACAGTTTGATGTTTCTACCCAGTGAGGAATACTCTGAACCTCACTTTGCAATACTTTCTTCCAAGCTCACTGAAAAGCCAGAATTTTGAGACTTAAAGATCTTACACAAAAATTAATTTCACCGAAACATAGTGATCAAGACTTAAAGCAGTCAAAGGAAGCTCTGCCACTGACTTAGTTAGGAATGGGAGACTACTAATTAGGCAAATAAGAACAGTGGAAAGAAAATCAGAAAAGCAATCTGATCTATTAGAACTCTATCATCAGTGGATGGTTACAAGAAACCTCACAGGGAAACTTGGGAGGCCCATAGAGATTGTCCCTAGTTCAGAACTCACCAGCAGGCACTTCCCAACTATGCTGTCTCCTACCAGCAGTCCTCTCCACTGCTATTGGCCAGCTAGGGGCTTTCTGCTTTAGTGCACATAGGCCACAATTCCCACCCTGTGCCCATATATTGAACCAAATGTACTCAACTGATTCAAGTATTGACAGATAGCAATAGTTTTGGTAACCATAATGCATATTTAAATAATCACAATGAATCAGGCTAAACTAGTTTTAACTAGTTTTATCTCTGAAGATGGAACAGAAATGCACCAGAGCATGTCTGATTACCCGAAGTCAAACAACAAGGCTAAAGAGGCAAACCACAGCAGGACTAAAGCTGCTACTGTCAGAATTTGTTTACACTGTCTGATGATACAGTCAGTGTGTCACTCACAGAAGTTCAGTTCGCAATATAAATACATATGAGACTACCAGTAAATTAGCATAGGTTTAATTCACTCAAGCACGTCTGTCATACCATCACAAGTGTGAAATTGTTGGATGATTCTATAAATAATTCCTTAAAACATGAGATAGCAAATTTGTTTTCTGGGTAGTTTCAATCACAATTAGGGATTAAAATTGTCTAAAGTTAGCCAAAAGCTCAGTCATATCCAGAAGAAAAAGAGGATATAATGACCCCTTACTACCCTCCTCCACTGTCTACATCAGTATATCAAACTGTGACAACACAAAGAATTAAGATAAACGAAGCACTACCTCCACCCCCTTTAATCGACTAATGTGTAAGCAATCCTTGTCTTTAGAAGAGATTTTTCTGCTTGTGTAACTTGATGCACTGAAGAGGGTATTGAAAACTCTGCTTTCCTTATCATTTGCTACCATCACAGTCATAATGGTGATGGAAATTTCAAATTCACTTCAACGTTGTGTGCTTGAATATTCCCAGGAGAGCTGATGTTTGAGCAGTCTTAAACACTTTTTTTTTACAGCTATTTTGCAGAGAAAAGAGTGCAATGAATTTGAAACTACTGTGTCCCCCCACCCCTAACAGCCACTCAGGTGTGCAGCAGCTTTAAAGCAGTAACAAAAGGAAATGAAGCAGATGACTATCAGCCATTTGATGGTCACCGATGTTTTGTCCCTCTCTTGCTCATAAAAATTACATATGTCTCTATGTCAGTTTCATAATTAGGGATTTTGTAGACCTTGTATCAGCCACTGTTATTTCTGTAGTCCAACTGTTATATAAACATACTTTCCTTTACATTTAGTTAATACCTTATGTATTATTCAACAATCCCAGAAAGTAACAGATTTCCATGCTAAAGAAACTGGAAAACTAACCACTCTGGAGTCTTGTAGCCTCAGGAAACTCACGTCCATGTTAAACTCTTGTTCCATGCCCCATATTTACCACTTCCCATGCTTGTGGTCCTGGAAAAGTGAAAGCAAAAGAACTCATACAGAGTATTCAGCTACTTTAGTAGGACTGGCAACAATAGAGGGGCTACATTCTTTTTTTTAATCCCAAGGTAAGTACATAGCTCCCTGTGATGCTACGAACACATACCTGAGTTCCTGGTTTTGTATGTTTATCAGGGTACAAAACATAGGATCAGATCACAAGTATCATGCTTTAAACTCAGTGACAAATCTTTTTCATCAAAACTCTGGAAGAAAATTAAAGAACAAAACACTTCTGATAAGATTTGTGAACAACTAAAAATGGCTTGTTTGTAGGTAATGATCAGAAGAATTTTGTTTCTTTTCATAGTGAAGCTATTTGAAATAAAGTCTGCCTAAACACAGCTAAATTATGCTATGCTAGAAACAGCAAATAAGGGGAGATATTAAAGAATGAGGACAATATTCCAGAAAATCCTGTCTCTGGAGCTCCAAATGAACGTGTAATTCAATGACTCCTTAGTGAGATGCTGTAGTTAAAAAAAAAAAAAAAAAAAAAAAGAGAGAGAATGGGAATGCTTAGATGTACAGGTAAGAATAGTAAGAAAAATAAATTGATTTAATCTCACAGGCAGGACATAATGAAGATCACGTTCTTAAGAATCAGAACAGACACAACAACACAGAAGCACCTCTGCAGGTAGAAAACGGACTTCAGACAATGGATTCCAGTTTAACAGAGAACAAGAATGGATGGCCAGAAATTATGATCAGGCAATTTAAGAATTACCAACTTTGGGTATTTGATGGGGCAAATCATCATGAAATGGTGATGGCTATTTTTAAATTGTCTGATACACTTATGAGATGCTCACAGCACATTATTCACAAGTCTTATAAGCAAAACATAATTGTTCCATGCCCTTATCCTAACATTTCTTTATATCTTATATATGAAAAACAATTCAATAACGTTTATTCAGACTGAAGAATGAATAGATGGTCTTAGGCTGTCTGATTAAATCCTGATCTATCAAGCAAAGACAGAGTTTGGTATTCATGAAGCATTTAGCACTTTGGCTATTTTAAGCCTGGGAAAATATTTTACAACACTGAGTTAGGCATTAATTGTACATTGTGTTGGTTACAGAGGAAAATATTAAAACAATATATTTTGGCTTTTCACCTAGAAGAATTACGTGTGACAGGAAATCCCTACATTACATATATCTCCTCTGTTAAAATGGATTTTAGCCTTGGTTCTACTTACTTATTCCAAAGATTCAGTAATCATACATTTTGATTGCTATAATTTACATATACTTAAACACTAGCTAACTCTCCAGGAGCAAAATTACAGCAACTCATCTTGAAGAAACTTTTCTTCTAAATCACAAATGTACTGGCATACAGAGTAAAGCCATAAACATAACACAGAAAAGTATTCACTCCTTATCTACATTATATTCCCCACATAAAATATAAAAACACTGCAAAAACAAATCAGAAATTACCAGGTTTACCCTGTATTCTCTCCCAGTCCTTAAAGGCATCTTTCTTCTATTTATTCTACTACTTTTGGATACTTTTAGTTTTGCCACTTAGCAAACCAGGCTAATGCAACCAAATCTCTAGCTGCTTAATCAATGGCATCTTATGTATAGGACAGCTGGTAAAACACCTTCCCAAAAAGCAGCAGTAAATTATCGGGCAGCTGGATTTTGCCAATCTGACATTTTAAAAAGGGGCAAAACTGAATGAGAATTAAATGAGTAAATTTTAGTATCTATTAATTCTGTTATTCACTGTAGGAAAGTCAGGGACCTGAGAAGACACAGACTGAAGGGGGATTCAAGCAGAACTGCTGCCTCTGCCTTTTTTACAGGGGTAGATAGATGAGAACATGCTTAGGATATATTAAAAAAACAGCAAAGAAAACTAGATATAAAATTAGGTGCTGAAGGACACCTAGTTGCAGGCAGAAGTAAAATAAGACCCCAAATAAATTTATACTATTTAAAAAGGAAAGAGCACTATTAGATGAGACCCAGGTAACTAAGATAATAGGTAAGAAATAGAAGCTTGTGACAGCCATATATAGGAAGATGATAAAAACAGTTAGATAAATTATGGGAATTTAAAAACCTTAGAATAATTCAATCAAAGTATATGAGATCCTAACAAAGGCATATCCTGGTGGACCACTACCATAAAGAATGATAGAAAGTTAATGAAACTTTATGTTATATTCGAAGTGAACAAGCTAATAAGATCTGCAATAACACTTGTAATAATACTTGTAAATGAAAAGGGAAAGCCTTTTAGTAAAAATTTCAAAACTTCTCTCCACTTCTTAACCTGAGTGGAGGACCAACAAATCCACTTGATCTGCAAAGACGCAGGTCACTCTGATAGAAACCCTGTTGAACAGTATTAAGGTATAGTTCAATACCAAAGAAAAGGTAACTGGACAAAGAATACCAACTGCAAGATAGGAGATGAACTGGAAAAAAGTTCAAAGTATCTACGTGAAGAAATCTGAAGTGTCTAGGTGTTATTTTTATTCCTCCAGAAATTTATGACCTTAGAGATGAAAGTGCTTTTCAATTACTATCCAAATAACATAATGGCCATAAGAAAAGAAACTACTGGAGGATCCCGGTAATGAGTTTATACATCCTGAGATGTTTTTAAAGCTATGGTGTGATATTAATTACGGCCCATGTAAAGGGTCTGTTTGAAGGAGGTTAGGCACTGCAATTTGACAAAATTCCAAGGGATCTTGAAAGAAGTCAACCTGGAAAAAAGAGTGGGCATTTTAAGGCAATGATCATTTATGACTGCAAAAACTGGACCTGCCTAATTGTAACACTCTCCCTAAATTCCAAGCAGAGATTAGCCAAGGAGGAAGCAAATGCCTTTTGTACCAGAAGCCTGAGAAAACAGATCACAGAAGGCACCAGGGTGATGTGAGAAACAGGACATCTGTCTAAAATTACCTCAGCCACCCAAGTCCTGCAGCTCCCCATCCAACAAGTACCTGTGACCAAAACTCTTCCAAGTGGAAACCAGTCAATAGGGGATTGTGGCTACAGTGTGAATTGTCTATCATACATAACTTTTTCACTTCACAGGAATCAGTCTTTGCCTTTGAAATGGCACCTTGGTGAACTAATCTTTTCTTAAAGCTCTTACTGAAAACCACTATTTCTCAGTTTCAGATTATTCCCAAAAATCATGTAGGATTTCTTTTGAATGGATTTTTACCTTGTTTGTAATGATTACTACCTCTTCTGCACAAGTGCATTAAGTTTTACCATCAGACAAAAAAATTAATCTGAAGACAGCCCAAGAAGTAGCATTCATTTGTGTCTGTTTGGGCCTTCCTGCAGCTGAAGGTTGCATACGGGGAGGTGCTCAATGTTTTAATTCTTGGTTAGTCTCTTCACTGAACAGGTCATACATATTTCTCAGCTGCACTTGGGTTTGAATTTTAGTGAGGCTGTGTACATCATACTGTCAGTATAAAAGGCACAAAAAACCCCAAACTGATTGATGAGTTCCTTATGAAAAACATACTGTCAATGCTATTTTTTATTTTATGCTCTAATTTGGGACAATTGACATTGTCAGAAAGCTGAAATAGAGTAAAATACAGAGACTGCTGTAGCAATTTTTATATAATTTGTCATCCAGATCTTGGAAGAACAGTCTTCATTTTCTTAACAAAGAATTTGTTACCCAAAGACTGTAAGTGAAGTAAGAAACTATGGAGAGAAGAAGGGTTTAATGCACAAGTACTTTAAAGTTCACAGGAAAACAAAACAACTTTCCTGTTTTATTTACTTTGCCTTTTTGCTGAAAGTGGACAATTCTTTAGAATAAATAAAATAGGCTACCTCATCTTCACTAGTCTACTAACAATTCTGTGTTAAACTAGCACAAAACACGTTTGCAACTCACACATTTGTCAAAGTGTTAATTACTATCTTTAAATGTTTTATTGAGCATAAACCTATTTAAACTGCTCTATTTCCTAAAATAAGACACACATCTAGTTCAACGTTTCCAAGAACAATACTAAGCAACCAAACATTTCCTAATTTTTGCCTTGTTTTTCAATTTTATCCACACCTATAAAAGTCAACACTCAAAATGCAACTAAGCAAAGAAGAAAAATGTCAGAGCTGAAAATATATTCTGAAAGATATAATACAAACCTTTACATATTTGCATAAACGAATTATGTATACAAGCAGCATTAAACAGCTATACCTGGAGGGTATAGACTGTGAATTCAGAAATTATTTTCAATGTCCTCTACATTCCGGAGGCTATTAGAATTCGCATAAAACATCAGTTTTGCTAGGCTTGAAAACTTCACATTAATGTTCTTCATTTTTTATATATTGTGTAAACAGCACCAGAGAAAACAATATTGAATTATCATTAAACAACTGGGGAAGATTATGTATAGACTGTGTATTTCCAAACATTTTACTATTCCTCTCTAATATGTCTTGTTCTTGATATATGGTTAAGAATTAAAAACAGGCTTAATCAAAATCTTCAACAATTTAACACTATTAGTGTGGACAAACTATGAGAAGAATTAATGAGTTATAAAATTAGATCATGCAAAGAATAAAAGTAAAACAAAATTACAATTAATTTCTCTTTTTGATGATGTTCTTACAATGATGAAAAATGCTCCACCATCACCACTCAATATCTATAGGTTTTGTATGTTTAAATCAATTAAGAAAGATTTTCAACTCCTCAGCAAGCTAATTTCTTAGACACTAAACACATTTCTTTTTACCTTTGACTATTCAACAAACATGGGCAGTGATACTCATTAAAAAAACAAACAAAAATATCAAACTTCACAAAGAATCTGTAAGATCCAGAGTCAATTGTGGCAAGACTATCTGAATGACACTGATCAGACTGTCACTTTCCACAAGCGTTAACTGTAAAGAAATTCAAATATATAAAATGCACACTGAAAAATTATTTGAAAAGTCCACAATTGAAATCAATAAATTTCATTCAAACTAATTTTTCATTATCTCAGTCTCCCCTGAATGCACATAAATTTAAGACACAAATTTATTTCTGATGGATATTTTGACATTCGCAACAATTAACACATCACTAAAATCAAACCCAAACATATGCAGCACAAGTGCCCTTATTCTGTCATGTTGGCAATACATGTATGAAGTTGAAAATCTGAATATCAAGTTCAGCTCCATCTCGTCTTTTCCTTAAAGCCAAAAAAGAAACACTATACAAATTGCTTGATACATTTAAATCTATGGGAGACATGTAAGCACAGAGCAAACTACAATGTTTAGAGGATCTAGAAAACTTAGCGTAAAAAGCTCTGGGCAGCCGAGACAAAGAACTAATAATAAAAAAAATCAAGAAGTATACAAGTTCCTAAAGGTCAAAATGTATCTCTAAAGCTAACAAACAGTTTTAGTACAAAATTTTTCTTCCCAGTAAAAGGAGGATACAATGTTCAGAGTCACATTTGAACTCTTCCTTTGAAACCAACATGAAAAAGAGCGTGATACGAAGTAAAGAAAGAAACTCCACTTTTTCTTTCCTCCTGGAACATGCCATTACAAATGGAAGTTGAGAAGAAAGAAGTCTGATACATCACAACGCTCCTGTATGTTATACTGGAATATGTAGCCCCCAATAACAGAGAGAAACTTCTCTCCAACAGAGGTCTAAGAATGTCACCTTGAGGTACAATTCTTCCTCTTTAGACTGAAGGCTAGAGAAGACCAGTTCAGAGGAGCATAATGTTTATTACTTAAGCAACAAATTACTACAAAACTTATAAATCAAATAACCAATAACCTCATTAACTAGGAAACACACCACTACTTTTAATTTGCAGTTACATCATTGTGCACACTGTTACAGATAATTACAAAGCTACTAATTATTGATCTTAAAATCTATGAACCACACACAACCACTACTGAATGACAAACCTCTCTCATATGAGGGTGGGGGCCTACCCCTCTTTGCTCTAGCCTCCTACGCCAAGTCTTTTGAAAGCAGACCTGCTTGATAGTCCAGTAAGTTGACCAAGAAGGGGTTCCTCCAGGTGGGCTTGGATCTGTAGGTCAGCCTCTGCAAAAATCTGCACTCCCACCATCGTGTCACCCCCCTCTGTTCTTCAGCTGACTTCATACCTCCTCCTCTGTTTTTTTCCCCTTTCTATACTTTCCTTTTTGACTTCCTGTGCCACCATGTCTCCTAACAAATAAACAACCTGTCCTAAGCAGCTTTTCCAGTTTTTCTATATCTGTATCTAAATCTGGTGTTTCTCATGTCATTATCTAGTCAATCACAGCTTTTTGTGATATTACTGATACACAGTAAATACAGGTATAGTTATTTTAATGACGTAGTAAGGGGCCATCTGCTCTCTAAACAGTAGGGAAGCTGGGAGCCAAGGGGGATTCCTGGGCTTCCAGAGCATGGGCCTTGCCACCTAGGGCCCACCCCACATGACAGGAAGGGAGCAGGGCAGGTTGGTTGGAGGGGGCCCAGCCTCAAGTGCAGATCACCTTAAGAATCCATGATGATATCAAACAGGGAAGTCAGGATCAGACCAGGGTTCAGACAGTCTGATGACTGCCAGACAGGTCAATAGCAACAAGGCAGGTTCAATATCAAGTTGGAAAGAGAGTCCACAGGTCAGGACAAGAAGGTCCACAGCCAGGGAACAGGCACAGCTATGATGGGGCTGTAGACAGACCCACCTCCAGTGTCAGTGAGCTGATGACACCAGGTTGAGGTGATTAGAGATCATTGACCTTGAAACACTCCTTAGGCAACATCCTGGTTTCCTCCAAGGATCTTAGTTGATGCCTGGTACTCCATAAGGGCCCTCTTGCTCTCAAAGTCAAAATAACCTTCAGAAGGTGGCCTGATGGTTATCCGCCACTTAAGAGACATGAATGAGTTTTGCTTGAAGTTTTTCCTTTAATATCTGTATAACCTATGAACATCATGAAAACATATGTACTTCAGAACTGAAATACAAACAGTCTAAAATCTCATCTTAATTTGAATTTTACTCCTGTAAAACACAAATCTCTAAATCAAGTACAAAGTGTATTTAAAGACAAAATACAACATTTGTAACAGATGAAAAAAGGAAAAAGTTCTTTAATATTTTCTCTAAGAAGTAACAGTTCTCTTGACTTTTTTTAGCCTAACACAGACTTCAGAGCACTGCAGGGTTTTACAAGAGATTAGTATTTCCAGGTTTTTCCTCCTGAAAGCGATCAGTCCTTCATTAACTGAAAAGATGAAACTACACAACCAGTCAATGATTAATTATTTGGCAATGGCCAATTCATAAGGAATCAGCTCAATGGCATTATTTGCATAGGCAATTCTTTGCTTCTATAACAACATTAAACTTAAATTTAATTAAAAAATAAGATTTGGTTTATTTTCAAGTCATCCCTATTCTCATTAGATCCATACATCTAATCACGCCATACTCTAATCATACTGGTAGAGTACTAGACCCCCAGAATAAATTAGAGGAATGTCCAAAGACACACTAGATAATCTTTTTATTTAACAGTCGAAGCATTAACTATTTCTTTAAGACAATGCCTATCCATTTCAGTGACATGCCTCTGTTTCACAGTGGTTCATGTAAGTGAGATTGGAAAGCTGTGCCCTTTGCTCCCTTGTTCAAACTTCTGTTTCAACTAATACAGGGTCATGACGTCTATTAAGCGTATGGAAAACTCTCTCGACCATCTGAAATTATTCAGTAACCCCTGTGACATTCAGCTAATCAACACTGTACTTTAATTTCTGTGTAATCTCCATTAATTAAAGAGGTCAATCTTTCCACTGAAGGACCAAGGTGCAGTGTCTTCAAGAATAGATCCAACAACAGAGAACAGTGACAAAACAGACTTCTGTATGCAAATACTACAAAATCAAAGGAAATTAAAAAAATAACAAACTTTCATAGTTTTTGGCTGAGGGAGAAAGCAAGATGCAACCTCTGCCTTCAAAATTATTTATTAATGTGCTATGTGGTTAGTATCAACTTTTTTTTTTTTTTTTTTTTTTTTTGCATCTGTAGTAGCTTCAGTTTAGTTAAAACAATCAAAGTCAAGGCAATATCTTCCTGCAGTACAAGTGATTTTAAGAAATGGAGTGCATGACCCTACTGTATCCAGAAAAAAGGGAAGACTATGCTTCTGAGGAGTAGTGTGGGAACTGCTTTCTGAAAAACCCTGAAGGTCTGGAACTGCCATCCTACTGAATTTTTTTCAGGTGATAATTCATTTCTCTGTGTAGTCTCCAGACCACTAACCTTTTTGCCAAGTAAAAATCTCAGAAGACTGATGAATTGATAGCAGAGCCCTAAGAAACAAGCAATTCCAGAATAAGAAGCTGGAGAAAATACAACTTAAAAAACATTCTGCAGACATTATTACTAAATACCATATATGTAATTCCAAATTGTCAAACCCTAATGCATAGAATAAATTTATCCAAAAGTCCAAAATAAATTACTTTTCTCCCAATGTTGCAGACAAGTAATACTGGTCAGTTTGATCTATCATGTGCATAACACCACATACGACTCACAGCTACCACAATGGATAGAGTTTTGTAATGTACTCGTGGGAACATTACCAAGGGAGGAATGTGGAGACTTTCCCATCATGCAATACATGTTCTGCAGCTTCGTGTATGGAAAACCACCACCTATGTAGTTTCTATTTAGAATCACAGAATCATTTAGGTTGGGAAAGACCCTTAAGATCATTGAGTCCAACTGTTAACCTAACACTGCCAACTCCACCACTAAACCATGTTTTTAGGGACACATCTACATGTCTACAATACATCAACTAAAATACAGATTTCCCATAATCTACTTATAAGAAATATGAAAGAAGATTTCAACCCTATGTAGAAGAAAACATGTGTAGCAGGGTTAGGTTTCTGCAAACCCCTTTTTCTAAAGGTTGTGCTTATTTTGCTATTAATTCACAACTGAGATGTTCTAAGAATTAAGACTCATGAGGTTCCTGGATTTTGTTTCCATTAGGAGCAATAAATTTCCTTTATGTCCTTTACAGTGACAAAGAATCTGATCGTCTGGAATTATTGTAAGTGAACAGCTAGCAGGCATTCCCTTGTCCTCTCTCATTTCTGTATTCTTAATTTTTATACATACATACATACTTACACATATATATGTACATGTGTATATGTATTAACATATACACATATAATTAATCCCCCCACCCCAATAACGTGGCTTAGATATTTAGCTACATATTGTTTTGGCTGTCCCCTTAACTGAAATTGCTCTTTCCTGTCCACTCTCTTCTTTTACACAGTCATTGGAGTGTAAGATCAAAAATTTAGCCTGAAGAATACAATTAGATGACTTACGAAGTGCAAAAAATAAGTTACATTGTAGACATAAAGCAGTTTATCTAGAGACAAAGGAAACTGATTAACATATTTTTTAGGATTTATCAAGTGACCATGACAAAAAGTTATTTAGAATCCCTTAACTTTTTTTAAAGTGATTTCATAAACACAAATAATACTTTTTCTTTCATTTGGAAACAAATTTTAGCATAAAGAGTTGTGGGGTTTTTTTCCCAGTAGAATTAGATAAAAAAATACATAACTTTGGAATTCAAAAGTATCTTTAGTTCACAGATGTAATATGTTTGTGCATCACACGTACATAAGCACAAAATGAGACCACCATACTCATCCTCTCTTATTCTTAACCCCTGTTATAGAAAATTTCTTGATCCAGTGATATCTTGATCACAACTGCAGGATATTTTCAGCCACAGAAAACCTTCTACCAGTGATCTTTGACATTTTTATTTGAAAAAAAATATTATGAAATCTTTACTAGAGCCCATGCTACTAGCATTGTTTCTTTTCACTGCCCTTGCTCAGTCCAGCTGTCTATCATATTTTCCCCCTCCTACATTTTAAAAACCTCTGCTTCTCCCTTTCCTCCCTCCTTTATTCTCTAGCTTTTCTTGGCTTTGGTTATCTTATTTCCTTTATAATTTTTCATACTGGACTTCTCACTAACACTTGCATCAGAAGGCAGAATATATTCTACGCTCTTCCTACATGTGAAGCTACAAAAAAAAATCAGGTTGGCCCCTGAAGTACTAGAAGTTCTTTAGACTTAAGTGACTCTTGATAAGTACTAGATACCAGTACCTGGTATCAGACAAACAAGCCTTAAGAAAAAGAAGCATTAAGCCTTAATGGACTGTAATCCATTTACAAATCTGTGTAACAGAAAACATTTTGTCAGTATTAGGAACATACTTCCTGTGTGTTTACTGGACATTTGGTTAACAATCCTTACTACTATACATTTCCTCAGTCTGAGTAAACTTCTCTACTAGGGATGTAGCCAGTTCTGTTTCAGTGACCAGCATTACTACTTTCCCTTCAGAGAATAGTTAGGTAAAAAGTTAAAACTCAAGTTATATTTTCAACCTTTTCTGCTCTGATACAGGGAGAAGTGTGTTTAGTGCTAGCAGGAAACAGTACATACAGCTAAAGAAGTAGGCAAAACTATTAATCTGCTGCCTAGCAGAAACTTGGTCTTCAATATCAAAAACAAGATTCACATATGGGCTATAAAATTTATAATAAAACTCCCAGCAGAGACAACATGCTCAAAGAAAAGTGACTGTTTTTCATTAGTGTAGGTACAGCCATGGAATCACATTCTGACCAAGAAACGGAGGAAGGGATGAGAAAAGAACATCTTTTTAAGATACTTTCTCAGATTCTCCCCATGTTCCTTCAGGATGCTCCTTACCTGCTGTTAGAAAACACACAGGGAGGCCAGGCTTTTCACATGGTCTTGACTCCCCTCATTGTGATTTCAGCCCTTCCAAAAGGCTACATAAACAGGGGGGAGGGAAGAGGATAGAACACTATTATGCCTTATCTTTCACTGGAATAGTCTGGATAACAAACCTGCCCAAGCACCTGCTATGTGAAACAAGCATGCAAAAAATCTTATTTCAAAACAGTTACACTATTTCTACTGTCTGCTCTTTACTTAGCTTCAACACTCTGACACATTTGCTTAGAATTTATTATAATTTACTATCTTTCCATTTCACAATAGCTATTTAGTAGTCTACTGAATACAAATAGACCAGAAGAGATTTGTGGTTCATTGGTAAACAGGAAAGTACTTGCATGAAGATGTTAAAATCAGCATGGACTGTGCAATCCAGATAGACACTCAAAGGCTGACTGGCAGATACAGACAATTGAAGTATTTTTCCTAATTTCTTATTTAGATAACACTTCAAATTTTGGTGATTGGAAGCCAGAAATGTAAAAAGGATAAAACAAACCCAAATTGTAGAAGTACAACCTAGGAAGTGACACGTTTAACACTAGCAACCCACAATGACCATTGCTAGCTCTGCTGCAAAAGCCAGCATGGAATACAAAAGATTAAGACTAGTTACTGCTGCAGACTGCAAAGTTTTCCAATCTTTACATCTACAAATTTTAGGCCTTTTTATTGAACCAAAAAGCAGAGGGATCTGCTGACTACATAAATTATTGAATCTTTGTTTCCAAAAATTTATCCCTCCAAATCATCTAGTATTTTCAAAATAAAAAGTCATTGTTAAGAATAAAATAGTATTATCAGTACCTTTGGCTCTTTTGATCACCATCAGTTAGAAAATGGTAATTAATACTGGTTGGGTCCACATTGCACTGATTTGGTATTATCATCAGTATTCTCATAAATGATGACAAGCAAAAATTTTCATGTGTTAGGTGGAACTTCATGTAGTAAGTTGAACTTTGAGCAAACTTCAAAACTGAATCTCAATATGGAAATACAAAAGCTCCTTGGAATTCCAAAGGCCTATAATTATGTATTATGTTTATTCAAGCACTACTTAATTTTTAATGAACTGACCAGATTTCAAATTTATAAAGCCAAGATTAATGTTTCCCTCATCATGTAACATTTCATTTGCAGAATTATAGCTATTTATATTCTGATTTTGTATTTTCATGTCATTACTTGTTTGTCTTATTGAAAAATATGTCTAGAGTATTCAAGAGTAGAATTATATTTGATAGGTCAAAATGAATAGAAACACAATACAGAAAGTCACCACATATCCTACTTGAAATGAATAGTTCAAGAAAACTGCACCTGTAATTAAACAAGAGAACCTCCCAACAATCCTGTCATCCCATGACTCAGGCTTAAGGCAGCTAGAGGCTGTAGATGATCACCCAGGAGTGCTGCTAGAGCAGAGACTCTGAAACCCCCCAGAGTCCAGATCACGTCACTTCTGTAGCCACTCCTGCTAGACTAAGCTTCATAACGCATTCCATGTGCATTTGACAACACAACATTTCTAATTCCACTCCTAAATATTTGGGCAATTTCACACAAAGTAACTTTGTGAATAATAACACAGAAAGCATCTAATTAAGAAAAACGTACTCCATAAACCAAAGTGACCTGACCCAGGAAGGCAGAACAAAACTTTGTTCCCAGTAGATTTTATTAAAATAATTTCATCCTTTTGGGTGCTTTGATCAGCAGTATGATAAAAATAGTTATTAAATTATCATTAGTGACTGCCTACTGAGCAAACATTTTACAACCAATGGTGGAGCAGAATCATAAAGCTAGCATTTCAGGCCATCTGCAGATTTATGCAGATGGCTTCTTACATTATTATAAAAAACATACTTATTTATACTTAGTTATTTTTGAGTACTCAAAAAGGAAAGGAGCTCCATTAGTGCTCACCAGCATGAATGCTGACCCAAAAGGATTCATAAATACTAAATTTTGCTTCTGGCACTTGAAGAACAACCCTGATTCCAAATATCATATCCTAATCCACTAGCACCTCTTTTTCTGATCCCACAGAGTGCTCTGTAGGCTTAACTACCTTTAACATTTCACAGTTAACTTCTTAAAAATGAACAGGAAGAGAAGAGAAAAATAGGATGGGAGCTAACACCAATGAAAGAATATTCAATTTGTAACTCAGAGAAAAGTTGTAGTGCTCCATTTTCAAATATTTTGAACGCATACTATTTAATATAAGTGATTGATCATATATTTTAAACACACACTATTTTTAATAAGCTATGCTTACATAAAGCACCTTTATATAAGCATGATCACATGTGCCCTTCACCCATTTCAGAATGAGAAATGAAGACTACCAGTTATACCAACTCATAAACTGCAATCAAACCAGTTTCTCTGCTGAAATTATTATAAATATGACCATCAGGTCCAATATTTCTTTAGTTTCCTCTGAAAATCAGAATGACACAGGAAAAAGTATAATTTATTTGATATAAACATTCTTGATAATTGTTTTTTTCTGACATCCATCAGAAACACCTATTTGATACATTTGTAGAGCCACAAAGTATAGAGACATATTGCCATTTAAAACAATTATTAACGTTCTTGCACTAATGTTCTTGCACTGACATAGTAACAAGGTACCTCATTATATCAGCACTGCCCATATTTCAAGGAAATGGTTACTGCCATTTTTCAAGGAGTGGTTACTGTATCTTATCATGCTCAACGAAAGATGCGAGATCTGTTGTGACATAGGATGTGCTAATGTAAGAGTATAGACAAAGAGAAGACATGCACTATAATGATTGAGAGCAAGGCTTCCTGTTGTTTGCCTATTGGAATAACAAAGGAACAGTTTGAGGAAAGGTACACGGTCTGACATCCCTATTTATGTTAGGCACTGCCTTATGCCAGGATTGTTCAAACGAGGTTCTGAGGTATTATTTGTACTGAAAGCAGTACTCAAAACACAGACTCTGGCTGACTGGGATTTGACAGACAGGAAGGTTAGCTTAAAGTATGCAATTAATCTTAGCCCTGATCAATGCAAGGATAAATGAGCTCACTGTACCAGATTCAGTATTATGGTACTGGCTTGTGACAGGACCTTTCCTTCCTCAGATGTTCCTATACAGTGCAAGACCATTGCTTTGCACTCACCCTGAATGCAGGACAAAGCTGTAGCTCAGCACCACAACTGCCACTTGCTACATTACCACAGTTCATGAAGCAATAAAGCTTTTATTGCAGATGGGCTTGTTACTGAACCAAGAACGGCCAAAGCCTCCTTCCATTTCTTTTACTTTCAGAGGAGAGGCATTAGTAAAATACCTTGTGTTCTCATTTCTCCATGCCAGTAGGGCATTCAGATACACTGTCTACACAATAACTACCATTCAATGACTAGATAACCTTGCTCTGGCAGTAGCATGCTTGATTTGTTTTGAAAGTTATACAGCAATCAGGTGACAAGCTCCTCTTATTTCAAAGTAGCTTATAGAGCTATTTTTCAAGTAGGTTATGTCAGATGTCTTCTCCAACAGCAATTTATTCTATCCCTTTATCCCCAGCAAGAAAAAAAGTCTTGATTTGAAGTTACCATGATTTTGTACTTTTTACTAATGATACATTTCTGGGGTTTAGATGCAACACCAGTGACAGCATCTCAGCCTGGTGCAGCTTAAGATCAAGAGTCTTCTTGTGACAGAGAAATTGAAAATACAACACACTGCTGTTCCCCACTTAGCAACATCTGAAACTGTAGTAAGTGACTCTACATCATCATCCAGATTACTAATTAATATAACACAAAACAAAACCAAAGAAAGATCATCAAGAGCTTCAGTTGATATACTCTTTCAGACAGTGAGTACTCCAGATGAATTTTCTGTGTATTCTTTTCCTCATTTTGCAGGAGTTTTAAATAGAATATGGTCAGGAAAGTCATGCTGAACCCTACATATACAGCATATAATAGGGGGTTTTTTGTTTTCAAAGTTTTCACATGGCTCGAAACACGGCCTTCAACAAATTCTGTTTTCTGTTATTCTCAATATGTTCTAGGACTACAGCTCAATTTTCTGATTGCTTCTTCTGGCACTTTATTGGATATTTGAGAGAAGGACTTATAACACCCTTGTTCTTCCTTTTCTTCTCTGTGTAAAAAAAGACAAAATATTTTCCCTCTTCAGTCATTTGGTATTTTACTTGTCCTTTGCAAATCCTCAAACACAGCTGCTAACACCTTTGAGATTTCACAAGTTTTTTAAATGTCTGAGGATGATATTCAACAGGCTCAGCTAACTTGAAAACCTCTAACTTGTCTAAGGATTTTCGAAATCCTTTTTCCTTAGTTAAGGATGATACAGGCTTGTTGTCAGTATTTGTTGTATTTAGCCACCAGTAGTAACCCTGTTAGTGAAGACCAGAGCAGAACAGTATTAAGCACTTCAGCCTTCCCCACCTTCACCCATGAACAGAAGTTGCATTCTGCAGTCCCACACTGTGGCAGTACCTAATACTTGCTGGTTAGTTATCTTACTACTACTACTGCATGTAGAGTAAATGTTTTTTTTTCTTGAGTTTGGTTCTGAATTTCATTCTGTGCTTTGATCATCCCAAATCGTTGACCTCGAAATTGCAGAAATCAGCAAAGGAGAAGAAAAGGGTGATTTACTGTCGTTCATTTACCTTTCTCTCTTGATAACTGTCTTCGATATGTAAATGGTGAATAAAATTTTAGCAATGAGATCCCCAACATTTTTGGCTTAGATCCGTTCTCCTGCTGACAACTGTTTTTGTACCTTTGCGGTGCTGAAATATATAGACATTTGATAATCATTTGTTGTGGAGACCAATGACTGTGCAGCAGGGAATTATCAGATCTCTCATGTGTTAACATACCTCACATAATATGCAACACTGCACTTTACCAGACTGAACACTGATGAAGCAAATTTTTGAAGACACAAATTTTAATTACTTTTTTTTGTTGGAAAGAGAGGATTAGCTCTGAGTTTATATTATCAGTTGCCTCCAGTGTCACTTCTGAAACCCATTCTTTTATAGCATGCTATTGCCTCTAGGCACAACAGTTGTGTCTAACAAATTATCATAATTCCCTGAACCCGTTATTTATCGCAGATCTCTGCCTTAGCACTGAGACTTAAGCCTCTAGTGTCAAATTGACATAGTCTAGTAGCCATGCCAGATATCACCGATAACTCATTTTACACCAGCTATGACCTTCCCCGTTAGCCTGTCTCGACAACAGAGGTTCGCTCTTCATAAAATTAAAAAAAAAAAATCTACCTGGGAGTTAAATATGTAGCACCAAAACTGGTTATTACCATGATAATCTGCATGACCTGATGCTCACTCACATTCTAGCTGTCCTCACCAGAAGTCTTTCATCTGTCTACAGACCTGGTCTGCCTCTAGTAAGATCTGTTCCCTGCATGACATTATTCCTCTTGAGCACCAGAAGCCACATATGCCTCTAAGAAGAATAGAATTTTATTTCAGATTTCCACACTTGACTCTGTTCAGCCTCTTTCTATACAAATCCTGGATGTTATAAGCACAACACACAACCCACAGTGCAGCGTAGGTGAGACTGCTGGATCAGAAATGCTCTTCTTCAGCGCAGGGTGAGACATGGAACTGCCTCACAACAGGGGCTGGAGGAGACAGACGAGCAGCTTGTAATGAACTAGTTCCCAGAATGGCTCAAATTAATACAGTGCTAATGAGGTACCATCTCTGGAATACACTCCCAATAAGGTTGTCATGGTTTGAATTTGGCCGGCAGCCAAACACCATCTAGCTGGTCATGCACCCTTTCCCCTCCCTAAGAAAAATAGGGGAAGGACAAAACCAAAAAAACTAATAGGCTGAAATAAAAAACAGTTTAGTGATTGTAATGTAACAAAACAATAACGGAAAGTACAAATGGGTAATGCACCATGTGGTTGCTCACCACCCACTGACTGACATGCAGCCCGCCCTGGGCAGCAATCCCGACAGAATGAAGATCCCGCCATGCAAAGGGAAGCGAGAGAGAACCTGCCTCCTTTATATACTGAGCATGACATCACATGATATGGAATATGCCAATGGCCAATCCGGGCCCAGAACTCCAGCCATGCCCCCTCCCACTTCAGAGAAAGTGAACTCTATCCTGGCTGAAATCCAGGTCAGGCACTCCAGCTATGCTCTCTCCCAGCTCAGGAAAATTAACTCTATCCAAGCTGAAAACAGGACAAAAGTTCATGACAAATATGGGTAGAAGAAATACATTTATAATACAACTATTCATTTGCAGCAGTACAGTTTTGCAGACTGGACACTGACTTTTAGGCTATATTTGCCTGGAAGCATAGACAAAGATAGACTATGGCCTGAGCCTTTTTCCTCCCAGTGAGTGTTTTAACCCACAGCTTTCCAGAATTTATCTGTATTAATACATTCCATTGTCATAGCTTTAAATTTCAGAGTAACTGGAAGAAGTTATTAAAAGTATTAATACTCTGTAACAATAGGATTGTTAATTCAACTGCTCTGTTGGAGGTTGTTGTTACTTACAATTTCTCTATATATTGAGACAATCACCTACTTCAACTTTCCAGACTCATTAACACTTAATGATTAATGATATTTTTTCAGGAATGAGCAACCATTTAAAATGTAAGTTGCTGGTGTATTACTGTTTCTAGCTTACAGAGCTCCAATTTTCTGATTTAGGAACAAACCCCTATGAATTAGGCAAGCAGTCACACAGCATTGGCAACAAGGAGTTAATCTCAATAACCCATTTTATCCCCCCACAAAATCTTCCACAAACTCTTGTAAAATTCATATAAATATAAATATTCATTCATGTATAGGTAGATGCCATCATTTAGTTATAAAATAGGAAAGGAAAAACTTACAAAAATTCTATCAGTGATCGTTCACATCTTTCCATCTATTTAGTATCTGTATAATTGGTTTGCATTAGTATTAATTCTGTCCTTAAGTCATCCATGTACCTGGTGGTTTATTCTATTAATCTTCCTGTTGAGTCCCCGAATGATTTTTACATGTAATTGTTGATTCACAAAATAAAGATTTTACTTCCAACTTCACAGAATTTTTGCAGTTGATTTGAAGCCCCCCAACTTCTCTTTTTAAAGAAAAATTACTGCTTTTATAAAAATGTATGAATGTACAGTATACACAGGTTTTCAGAAATGTTTTCTAAAGATATAGCCATGAGAGGGCTCTGGCAAACAGGTCATTGACAGGGTGCTCCCTATAACAGTGTTGTGTTGTGTTAAACCATCTCTTCTTCCATCTTCTCACTCTCAAAAGTTAAAAATTTCCAGAAGTTTGAAAAGTATTCACCAAACCCTACCTAGAAATCAATACATCAAAAGTCTTGAACTACATTACCTCATATATATTTTTTTGCACAGTGACAACCGCAGAAATGTCCTACTTAGGGTAATGCAGTTACTGTTAACAGGCTCAGATCCAGCCACAGGAGTAGCATATACTTGCACATCAAAACCACACATTTCCCTTAGCCAGCAGACGTCTATTCTCCCAGCTAAAACTAGTACCTACCTTTCTGAGTCATCTCAATGCTATTCACATGCCATTACCCATACCTAGACAATAGTATCAAAAAGATGCTGGTACATAGCCATGATGATCTGTCCATTACAAGTCTGAATCTCACACAATACTAAAGTGGCAAATGTTTCACTTTGGAAAGTTAAGACAACTTGGTATCAACATCTTCAAAAGGAACATCGATGTTTTTGCTTTGTTTTCCTTATTTTCAAATTTCAGCTCAAGTTGCTAAAACAATAGAAACAAACACCTTATGATCACGACCAAGGCATAACACCTCTTATAAA
The DNA here is from genome assembly GCF_031877795.1 of Strix aluco. Classification (NCBI taxonomy): domain Eukaryota; kingdom Metazoa; phylum Chordata; class Aves; order Strigiformes; family Strigidae; genus Strix; species Strix aluco. Next base: position 29,876,203 of record NC_133932.1, on the reverse strand, counting down.
AATGTGTTTCTCTTCAATATCATTATGTCTTCTGCTCTTTCTTGAAGTTCAGTAGACATGATAAGACCTTTGTGTTTATTATTGCTAACTGTAGTTAGAGAATACTATATTCATGATAATACTGCCTGCAGTTTGAGCTTCCATACTTGCAGGAAAGTCTGCAGCCTTTAGCCTTTAATCCAGTTCCCATGTGCGGTACTTTGCACTTCTGTATTATGCAAGGGAAATAGCTGCTAAGAGCCTTCTGCATACAATAACTGCTCATGCACATTAAAAATAAGACTATTCTAAAACAACTCCACAGTTCAACATTTTTCACATCTACTGCTTAATCAATACATCAGCATCAGAGCATGGTGATGCTGTAAACAAACTATTTGCAATTTTATTAATTGACAAGTGCCTTTGATAACATGTTCTAAGATACCTTTTTTTTGTCCATTTTAATTTTAAGTATTTGCTTAAATGACTTAAGGGAGAAATTCTCTACAAACATTTTAGAAGACTGAAATTACATGCCAGGTTTTTGTGGATTAATAAGGGTGAAGTATGGCTTTATGAAAAATAAGATTTATCATGTGCATGACAACTATTTTTAAACATCTACCCTCCAAGCTTTTAGTATTCTAATATATCACCCATAAAAATCACCTTACTATACAAAGGAATGTAACCATTAATGTTTACAGAAATTATGCAGTGTAAGTTTAATATTTTGTATTTTAGGAATTTTACAGTTTGATCATAAATGGAATTTGGAGCATACAGACTATTCTGAAATTTAAGATTGCTTTGCAGTTTCTTTAAATATTTTCACCCAAGTACTCCATTTAAAATAGATTAAGCTGTAAAACTGCACAGAAGAATAGTGCAGTTTTGAATATCAGCAAATAAAAGTTGACTATGTTCTATAAAACAACAATTGAACTCCTTGTTGCTGGATATCTTCTTATTCAATAAATTTATCTTAAGTGGTCCCCTGCTACATGTGCTTGACAGAAGGCATTACTTTGCTCTAACAGCTGTCCTTTTCATCCTTTTGAGTCATAAGATCTTCTGATCACAATTATTCCAACAACAAACTACAATAGTGCAAGCAGATTATGTACATAAAATCTCTTTCAGAACAAACCAGTGGCAAAATAAGATGGTTTGTGGGGATGATATTTAATTAACATTTGTCTGTGGTAATAAACTACTCCGGGAGTAAGCTAGCCATCAAAAGGAAAATAGCCACTCAACAAGACTTGAAGTTTTAGCTTTAAATAGCAACTTATTACTGAAAGTTTTCACATCTACAAATGCAGTGCTGCTGTCACAAACTCTTCATAAATAAGAAACTGTTCATAAAGAGGATGTCTCAAACAAATTGAGAGGGATGCCCTGTGGGGGAGAAGTGGAGTGAGCTCTGTGGAGGTGGGACAGTGGGCTGTTTCTCTCCCCCTCCCTTCTGTTGCTGCCCAGAGACAGAACTTGCCTAACTGTGCCAGTACAAGCCAGAGAAAATGAGAACCCTCTGGAACAACCTATTGCACATGCGTAAGAAAGACTATATAAAGGCAACACTCCACATGTGTCTTTGTCGACCCACCACCTATGGGCCAAGCTGGCTACTCTGTGACATCATGGGATCCAAGGGTGGTGATTCCCCTTTTTCTATCTCCTCCTCCTCTCTTTTCTCTTTCCTCTTTTTGCTCTCTCTCTCTTTCTTACACATATTCATGTATGTAAGTTTTGCACTAATTGGGATCAGTTGATTGTTGACAGGATATTAGGAAAATAGTCTAATTGACAAAGTGCCTTTATTCGTTCCCTGGATGGTTATCAGTTGTTGTTGCCAAATTGTCTCCATTCACTCACTAAAGTGGTCAGTTAATAAAGTCACCAGAACAATTGTTGCTCTGAGTCATTGTGGTGACTCAGCCCTCCCTGCCACTCTTCCAAGCAGACTGGCTCTTCCACTGACACACAGGCTCTCAGGGAATTAAAAAGATTCCCTCGCCTTGTAACCCACCATGTAGGATGAGACAGCTACATATATATATTCTGAGATGTTAATATAATTTACAGGTTTAAATACAACAATTTACATAATCCATTAGTGAATAATGAAGGGATAATATGAATTTTTTTAAAATTAGTTCTTTTAGTAAAAACTTCTCATTAAAATCTCCCTGTGAACTGGTTTATATCTACAAACTAGAGTGACTGTAATTACCTAGATAGTAGGTAAGAACAGGATTATTTACTGGTGTACCGAAAAAGGAATGGCTGGAACTAGTTTTTTTGTCAAATACATTTTTATGATCTATATATAAACTAGAATAGTTTGCCATTTTTAAAGTACGCTGGAATCCAAGAAGTCCACATCTGTCTCTAAGAGCGGTGACGACCAAAATGTTCCAGCCAAGCTGAGCACCAAAGTTTTACCTCACTTCAGCATCAGCTCCATAAGAAAGACCTGTGATGGGAATTACTTTCTATTAAAGCTGTATGCCAGATGCATGCCATTGGTAAAATTTTAGGGTGAAGGTGGGGGAACAGGTCTTTTACTTTCTACAGTCCATATTCCCAAATCTATGGAATTACATTTATTTCATAATTATAACTGCACTATACCTCATTAGTCACTTCCTTCCTTTGTATTACTGGATGTAAGCCATAAAGAGTTAGTAGAGATTTTAGAGTTAGAAACCCCAAGTGTTCACTAAATAAGAATTTCCTATCACTAAAGGAAACTATCACGAGACACACACACCTTTGTCAGGCTTCTTTTCACACTACAGCTGTATCCAGCAAGGCTGGTACTCCAAACTACTACTATGGTCAAGGAATAGACACAACTTTTTCTAAAGGACAGTTCATCAGTCCCTCCATCTTAAAAAATGAGGAATGTCCAGATTGGTGTTGTGCTGACTGCTTAGATGACAGGATAACTAGGCCAAAAGGAACACCTCCATCCCTTTAATGCAACACCACACTGAACCCAGGCAAAAGCAGCATAAAAAACTTACCCCAAATCCATTTGTGAAATTAAGTAAAAGTTCTGCATTCCTGAGGGCTTTGATTTTAAAATGTTAGAAGTAAATTGAACTAAAACAATTTCTAAAAAGAACCAGTCAGAAGCAAATTAAAACGTTGCGGAATAATTTATGGGCAGCAATTGTAATGATGTGATATATCATTTGTGGATATAATCATTTTTTTTCATTAGATTTTCAGAGTTGTTTTCAAAAATGAATTAATGTTTAAAGCTCACTGTACTGTATAAGACTGAGCCCTACATCTATGAAGAGTATTTGACAACAGTAAAAGAGTTTCTGGGTTTATTTGACATTTTATGGCTTAAGGTGAAAGAATTAAACAAATGGGAGTTATACTTGTTTGACATTCTAGATACCCTTCAATTTATATGCTAAAGCTGTCCTAATTTTTCAGCAATAAAACTGTTCTTTTAAAGCATGTTATCAGAACTACATATCTCTGAGTGACTTCACAGCATACCCACAGTTTTTATTTGTGGGTAGCCATGTTCTTGCTTATTTTCTCTGATTTTAAATAAGGAAGCAGAAATATTTTCATCAGAATACAGACTCCATTGAGTATTTTGCTGAAATTGAAGTGACTGACAGTTCCAAATGCTATACAAAACTGAGGAACCTGGAGTGTTTAACTTCTGAAGTAACACAATCTCCACAGTTTCTCTGAACTTTTTACCTGACAAGGCAAATACTTTCTACAGAATATTAGAACTCACAAGAGCTTTTAATAAACTGGAGTTCAACTCAAAAGCGTAAGTAGATTTTACGTTTAAAGTTTCCAATAGATCTAAACTAAGACCTTCCAAACCGGAAGACTACATGCTGATATGATACATTAATAGAGGATAACATATTTAAAGTAATGCACTGAATTTGAGAAAGTCTAGATTGAGCCTTTGAATCTGAAACACTTTATTTGTGTTACTACAATATATAAACACACATTTATGAAATGGAGGTCTATTTAATTTCTCCAGGGGCCCATTTTCCAAACATAAAAGAGGAATAATAGTTCTCCCTCTATTTGTCTGTCTCATAGACTAAGATTATACAATACTCAGAACAAAAAATATCTTTGAGAATGTTAGTAAAATGGATACTTCAATCACTACTCTTTTAATATTAACTACAGTTCAAATAATACACCGCAAAAATCCTAAGAACTCCTAATCTGTAGAAAGCAAATACAAATAAGACAGGTTCCTGATGCCTTAAAGCATTTTTCCTAAGTTTTTCTGAACTGAAAAGTAACTGTATTTGAAGAACAGTTATAATATAAGGATTTTAAATACACACAGATACATCTGATACAAATTCACCCAAACTCTAACTCATTATAGCCTTAAAGCTTAAAGGAAATTATAACTTTTATTATTATTATTATTACAACCAAGAAGACTGTGTGAAAATCTTGATCCTGATGACACCAGTGGGAAAGCTCACATAATCAGTGAAGAATAGGTCAGACATACGGATGTCTGCATTAAGATTCTTTACGTTCAAGGCAGCACAGCAGGCCTGAACTACACTGAACAATTTTTCTTTTCATATAGACGTAACAGTCCCTCATAGCTGCAGTGTTAGAGTCACTTGATCAGGACAACAGTTAAACTAATTTTTATCCTTTGCTCTTATCTTTCCAGGTCCTGAAAGCTTCAGTCATAACTAAATGTATTTTTGAGCACACAGTTTAATTTAAGAAATCAGCTGTAGGAACTGAAAGTAATAAATAGCTTTCAGAACAGAACCAAATCTTTTACGTTGGTTTGGGCAAATTTTAGCCACCTGCTCTAGAGAAAATAGGAGCATACTGCTAATTTAATGTGTAATGGACCCTGAGATATCCATAAAAAAATGTTGGAAGAAATAGTATGTTAAAACAGCTTATCTAAAGTGACAGGGGGTTCTTTTGTTTGGGTTTTTTTGTGTTGTTTTGTTGTTTTGTTTTGTTTTTTTCTTAAATGAGACATACTTTTGGTGGCAAGAGAATTCTCAGGTAAACTGCAGTTGCCTACTCTAAATTTATTGAGCTTGATGAGAGCAAACACAAAGTCTATGCTACCCCTGGCACCATCAATCAAAGTGCTAGATAGCAAAACATTGCATCTTAAGCTTCTTGATTGAGAATTCCTCACATGCTTGCTTACTGAGATGTGCAATGCATGCTGATGCACCTGTGGATGAGGAAAAGTAGTGTGATAAACCAATGATTTATTTCCTCTGAGATCAACAAAATATCGAAAACTATGACAAATGAGCGATCTAGTTGGAATAGGAAACATTTTATTAAAAAGTCAAAGGCCTGATTACCTTATCTTCTGTAATTTATCACTCTTTTCTCTCAAGACTTATCATCTTTGCAAGACAATCCCAGAGGTCTAGAAAATTTCTGTAAATAGGCCCTCTAAAGCTGAAACCACATGTAAGGTTATTCCAGAATCATGGCAGTGAGTGCAAATGAAAAACTATCATGTTGAAAAGCTTCTTTTTCCTTAGAGGAAATCAACTATCAGAAATAGCTTTTACTTATATAACATTTTTACACACAACTATAGAAAACAATATCATTAAGTATATCTACATATACTTAATATTACAGAAACTGAAAAAACATCAACATGATCTGGTGGACATAAGAACAGTAAGAACACAAGAACTCAAGATATTCCTCAAAGAGAAAAATCTAGTGAGTATTCAATTATGTTTATTAGACATAATGTTTTACTGGATGCCCTGGAAAGAATTTTTTTTCCCCCTCCAGTAGTAAGCCATGCAGATGTAAAAAGAGTAATACAAAAGCTACAATGCCCTGGCCCCAAAAATCTGGGTAGTTTTATTGTCTCTGCCAGAATGCTGACTGTACTAGACTTGAAAACATGGCAGCATTACTTCCCTGCCATGCGGCTATTTATTTTCATAAATAAAAGGCAGTTATTTTGGGGTTTTGACTGAACTTCTCAAAAACTCATGTTGCCCAATATTAGAATGACTAATATTGTATTGATGGGGGTACAGAATTATTCAAATCAAGTGTACCAAAGATTTTTAAGCTATTAGCCTACAAAATGAATTCAAGAAACAATTGTGTAATTTCTCAAAAGGTACTGCATAATTAATTAGCAGAAAAAACTATAGGCAGATTCTTCCCTCATTACTTTACTCCACAGACAACATCAATTTCTACAAAACAACTTCTAAAGTAATACATTTTTTGGAAAAGTAACAGAACCATCTCCTGAGAACATCATACTGCTATATGCTAAGTTAAACATACATTTTGAATTAGTAAGATATCAGAGACTACATTCACATATTTTCAGTGATCAAGGTACCAGAAGGATTCTATTTAACTTTTATTTTGACAATATTGTTTTCCATACTGCTGTTATCTTCCATCTTGCTATATTATCAGACTGTAAGTATATCAACCTGTTTACACCCATCAACTGTGCACAGCTACAGAATTTTAAGTGACCAGCTTAGTTTTCAGGTGTGCATCAGTGGCACAGGAGATGCTCAGAAGCCTTGAAACATAAGAAAGCATGCCTTTGCCCATGGTTTGAGAACTAGATAAAAGTAAACAGTTTATACAAGCTGGAAATGGACTCCCACTGGAAAGCTCTGAGAAGTCTAATTGGAGACAGGTCAATATCTGTAGCAAATATTTACATATACTCTTTTCAGAAATAAACAGAACATCACAGATGAGTTATGATTATTCACCTCTTATGCACTTCATCCATTCACAGATATGTATTTTAAGTTTGTTAAAAAAGTCCTCTTCCCTTTACCAATTAACTCATATTCTACAGTGTTAACATCACATTTCTTAAAGCATTTCAGTTTTGTTCTACTTAAGTTCTGTTGATATAGAAACACAGATTCAAACAACCTAAGCTTCTGCTCAATGTAAGCACAGCTATCTTGAAAATAGTTAAATAGGCACAGCTTACTAATACAAGTGAGAAATAAGCACACTGTGCATCTGCACGGGTTGCCTGTACAGTGTTAACATGTACATGGAATATTCCTGTAGTATTATACAACTACTATGTTTTTAACCGTATGTTTTAACTGTATTACATTCCTATTTTTCTCCAAAGTTTTCTGGAGAAAGCATTAACTTTATTTTTCTAGCATGCTCTAAAGTTTCTAGTCCAGACAGTAACAAAAAGCCAGAGACATATTCATTGTTTAAAGAACATTCATCCCAGACTATAACGTCGAAAAATGTTAGTAACAATACTTAAATATCTGAAACTGAGCATTTAGGAGCTAAAATGGAATGCAAAACACAAAAAGATAAGTACATTATTCCCCAATTTAGAGTAGAAAAAAAGTAATGTTCAGAACATAAGACTTTTTCCTAGATACTGAACAATAAAGCATCTTGTAAAAGAAGGAATCTTCATTTTCTGCCATGCTAGCTAAATGCCTGCAATGCAAGATAATTTCCCAAGATTCTGCCCAACTTCTATTAAAATCCATGGAAATCAGACACCTACTTAGCTTTTATCACAGTTAAAGTACTGAACATGTCTTGGTCCATGCAACGGCAGGACAAAAAGTTCATAAACTGCACTCAGTTTTTTGTTGAAGAGTTCTTCCTCCCTGCACTAATAAGAAGCAACCTATTAAAAGCTAATAGTGAAGACTAAGATCAATAAAATATTCATTATAGTTAAAAAATATATATTTAGTCACAGAAAATCATGCTATAATTCACTCTTCATATTTCAAAAACAGTATTTACAGGTTTTGTCACTGAAAACCCAGAAGCAACACAACACTAATTACAGGCCTCAGTAATGCCCATGGGAAGTAATTTCAGATTTTCCCAAAGACAAAAGGATAAACATATACATCTTGGTAACACTATGAAAATTCCTGTGGAAAGATTTCTACAATTTGTCAGAAAAAAACTGAAAGAGCATTTTCTGAAATTTCAATTACAAGAGTCAAACAATTTCTCAGTTATCTGTTTTATATCTCCCAAAGTTATTTTCTTTCAGTCGACAGTAAAGCAGAACTTAATGCAAATATATTTACTTCCAACTCTTAGCTATGTACAGTATATGAAATTAAAATGCAGTATAAAGCATTTTTCTGCTGCTAAATACACAGAAAATAAATTAAGATACCTTTTAGTTATATGGATATCTTTCGCCATGACCATTAGTGTTGTTTTCTAAAACTACCATCATAGTCTTACCACAGTAAGTTTTCTTTGCATTACTATGAATAGTATACAGTACACTAGTTTTCCCCCATGGGTTTGGTTTTGGGGCCACTCCTGTTTAACATCTTTACTGATGATCTGGACGAGGGGATCGAGTGCACCCTCAGTAAGTTTGCAGACGACACCAAGCTGGGTGGGAGTGTTGATCTGCTCGAGGGTAGGGAGGCTCTGCAGAGAGATCTGGACAGGCTGGAGCGATGGGCTAAGGCCAACTGTAGGAGTTTCAATAAGGCCAAATGCCGGGTTCTGCACTTCGGCCACAACAACCCCCAGCAGCGCTACAGGCTTGGGGAGGAGTGGCTGGAGAGCTGCCAGTCAGAGAGGGACCTGAGAGGGTTGATTGACAGCCGGCTGAACATGAGCCACCAGTGTGCCCAGGTGGCCAAGAAGGCCAATGGCATCCTGGCTTGTATCAGAAATAGCGTGGCCAGCAGGGACAGGGAAGTGATCTTACCCCTGTACTTGGCACTGGTGAGGCCACACCTCGATTACTGTGTTCAGTTTTGGGTCCCTCACTACAAAAAGGACATTGAATTACTCAAGCATGTCCAGAGAAGGACAACGAAGATGGTGAAGGGTCTGGCGCACATGTCGTATGAGGATCGGCTGAGGGAACTGGGATTGTTTAGTCTGGAGAAGAGGAGGCTGAGGGGAGACCTCATTGCCCTCTACAACTACCTGGAAGGAGATTACAGAGAGCTGGGGATGAGTCTCTTTAACTAAGTAGCAAGTGATAGGACAAGAGGTAATGGCCTCAAGTTGCACCGGGGAAGGTTTAGACTGGATATGAGGAAGTATTTCTTTACAGAACAGGTTGTTAGGGGTTGGAATGGGCTGCCCAGGGAGGTGGTGGAGTCTCCAGCCCTGGAGGTGTTTAAGAGTCACGTTGACATAGCGCTTAAGGATGTGGTGTAGTTGAGAGCGGTCAGTGTTAGGTTAATGGTTGGACTAGATGATCTTCAACGTCTTTTCCAACCTAGATGATTTTGTGATATTCACTCACATCTTTACACTTTTATAACATTAATGAGTGAAAGATTCTACTTGCTACTGACTTGATAAAAAAGAAGTTTAAGGTTCAATACCAACTACGCTCAATGAAACAATCAGACTTCTTAATAAGCTTTTATAACAACAGCTATATCTCATCAACTTCAACTCAAAATTCCAATTAGCTGTAGAGGAAGTCGGACTTTCTTACACAGACTCATAGAAATCAAATATCAGAAATTATTATATGTATGTTAGTCTCTTACAAGAAGAAATGCATATGCGTGATTCTAACATAGGAAGCTTCCATGAAAGCCTTGTATGGTTCCACACATCTCTTCCACATTGCTTTCTCTCAACAAACTTTGTTTGTTTTCTATTATATAAGTATACTTTGCTCACCAACAGTTTGTTTATTCATTTTTTCTTGAAACCCCATTTAAGTTCATGTATTTAAAAATGAGATGCAAGAACCTCAGAAGCAATAAAAAGATTCCGAAACCACTCTCAATTTTAAAAGGATATCAGTTTCCATTCTTTTATCACATTTTAGCTTCATGTGCTTAAATGTTAGCCCGTGAGTTGCTTTAAAAAGAATCTTGTGAAGGTGGAGTACAGTATGTTATACCTGTTTACATGAATAATACCAGACAGGAGCTATAGGTACACAGGCACAGTGTGTTCAACAGTAGAAGTATTTGCTATTGGAATATATGAAAAATAGTAACTTATGCATGATGCCATTTGGTTCAGCTCAGTTTCACTGGAGCTCTTGCAAGTTACAGCAGAGTATGTTTGCATGCTTAACTAAGTGCATTAACATTTTTGTTTAGATGAGGAATACACTTTTGAATCAAACATCTCTTATGACCTTTCACAATGCCTTGGTTTGCACTTGTGGTGGTTTAGTCCCTGCCGGGGTCTGAGACCACGCGGCCGTTGCCCCTCCCCCACAAAGGGAGTGAAATGCAAAGCCCCGAGGCTGAGATAAGGAGAGGTTTAATACAACAGTGCAACAGCAACACAACAAACAACAGCAATAACAGTAACAATAATAATAATGAACAGAGCAAAATATCTACCAATACAGCAGTGAGAAGCGCGATGGCATAACACACGTGTTAACTGACCCATCTCGCTTCGGCGCCAGGATGTGACATCTGCGTGATATATGAATAACCCGGCTAGAAGTCCCCCCCCCACTGCTGGGGAAACTTAACCCTATCCTGACTAAACCAGGACAGCACTGCAGAATAGTCTCAGAGGACCAAACTGCATCCCTTTCAAATTAAGGTAGACTGACATTGTACTTCAGAAGCATCTAAATCTTCAACTGCTGTTGATGGGACCAGAGTAGACCCAGTCTGAGGTAGATCCCTTGAAACATGCATAAATATATAAACATGCAGATTTCAGGTCTTTAACCACAAACTATTTTGTTATAAGTTCACTCCTGTTGTACTACACTACTTGCTAATGCAGACACAGCCTTTACACACTGGCAGCAAACCTGATACACTCAGTGGAGCTGGCAACACCAGCACCCTGATGATAATGGAATGGGCAGACATTGAGACAGCAACTTTGTATAGGCTGGCCAGCCCTGGTAAACTAAAGAAAGTCTCTCTTCCTCTCTAAACCTACAAGATCCTGTCTTGGCTGTGAAGAACAGATCCAGCAACTCAAAGAGAGCAAGTCATTGTGTCCCCTACAGGCTGGTGTCTCAGCTATCACAAGTGCCATACAGAGCCAAATCAAAGTCAAAGCGAACCATGGGTTCATGCCATGTGCTACCCTGTGGTTCTACCTGCATGACCACTGGGAGGGCATGAAGAGGGGTGATGCACCTATATGGGCTTCTATGTTGCAGGTAGGTGAATTGTGAGGAAAAGCAGTGGCCAAAAAGAGTACATCCAGGAAGGTTACTCCCCTAGATGCAACAGAAGGTCTGAGGACACTTCTATTTCTGATCCTGATGAAGGGGCTTTTGGCTTGCAGTTACAGGAATCAGGTAATGAATTCTCTGACCAGCAGTAGAGGGGCTCTGACTCCAGGCAAGCAGAGGAAAGGGACAACTAGATTTTACTGAACTGTATGGAACAAATTGTCTGGCAGATCAGACCCTTGGGAGTATAATGCTTTGGTGGACACTGCTGCACCGTGCAACATAATGCCATCAGGGTACATGGGGGCAGAACACATCTGGACTTCTGGAGCAGTCAGGGATCCCAATTGGTGTGTTTGTTGGAGAATGAAGTGAGCTTAACAGGGAACAAGTGACAGAAGAACCCTATTGTGGACCAGTCCAGATGCTCTGGCCATCCTTAGTATAGACAACCTCAGAAGAGGATACTTCAGGGACCCACAAGCGTACCAGTGGGCCTTTGGTGTAACCAGAATGAATACAGAGACGATTAAACAGCTGCTTACCTTGCCTGACCTCTCAGATGATCCTTCTGTTGTGGGGTTGCTGTGTGTCAAAGAACAACAGGTGTGAACTGCTACCATGACGGTGCACTGGTGACAATAGTGCACCATCCAAGAACCTCTGGTTCCCATACATGAGCTGATTCATCAACTGGAGAATGAAGAAGACGTCAGCAAGACTTAGTCACCCTTTAATAGTCCCATACAGCCAGTGGAAAAGTCTGATGGGGGGTGGAGACTAACAGTAGACTGTCGCAGCCTGAACAAAAACACTGCAACTGAGTGCTGGTGTGCTGGACATGCTAGAACTCTAACATGAACCGGAGTAAAGGCAGGCAGGTGACATGCCACAACTGATGTGGTCAGTGCTTTTTTCTCTGTTCCTCTGTCAGCAGATCGTAGGCCACAGCTTGCTTCCATGGGGAGGGGTGTCCAATACCTGGAATTGGCTGCCCCATGGATAGAAGCTCAGCCCTACCTTTTGACGTGGATTGATACAGACTGCACTGGAACAGACTGAAGCCCCTTAACACTTGCAATATGTTGATGACATCACAATATGGGACAACGCAATGAAGTGTTTGAGAAAGAATTATTTGGATTATTATTTTCCCTAAAAGCTGATTTTGCCCAAAACAAAGCAAGGCCAAAAGACCTGCACAAGAGACCCAGCTTTAGGAAATAAAATGGCATATAGATATTACCACATCCTAATGGATGTGATTAATACAGTAACAGCCATGTTCCCATCAGCTAACAGAAAGAAAATACAGGCATGGTGGGTTTCTGGATAACACATATCTTTGGTTACAGTCAGTTTTGGAGTCCTCTCTGTTGAGTGACACAAAATAAGTACTTCAACCAGGACCCCGAGCAGCAACAAACCTTTAAAGAGATAAAACAGAAGGTTGTGCAGCAGCCCTTAGGCCAGTTGGACAGGACCAGGTGTAAGAAGCATGGTCTACACGGCAGCCAGGAAACAGTGTTGCAGCTAGAGCCTCTGACAGAGAGCATCTGGAGACACTCAAGGTCAGCCTCTAGGGTTTTGGAGACAGGGTACAGAGGATCTGAGGCCTACTACACTGTAACTGAAAAAGAGATACTAGTAGGACACGAAGCAGTTCAAGACACTTCAGAAGTAGTTGGTGCAGAAGCACAGCTCTTCTTGGCACAGAAATGTCTGTGCTGTACTGGATGTTCAAATGAAGGGTCCCCTCTACACATCATGCAACTGACACTACATAGACTAAATGGGTAGCACTGATCATGCAATGGGCTCCAAGAGGGAACCCCAGCTACCCAGGAATCCTGGTAGAGATCATGAACTGGCTAGAAGGCAGAGATATCAAAGCATTGCCCAAGGAGGTGACTCACATTGAAAATGTCCCAGTGTATAATATGTTACCAGAAAGTGAGAAGCAATATTCTCTGATTACCAAGAAGTCCCATTGCATTGTGGGAATCCATGAAGTGGAAAGCTGCTGTATGGAGTCCCACCAAGTATAGAAACCAAAGGAAAAGACAAATCAAGTCAGTTTGCAGAGATGAAAGCTATCCAGTTTCTTTAAGATATCACTGAATGAGAAATGTGGCCAGAGCTCTCCCTCTGCACAGACTCATGAATCCAGCTGGCAGCACATATGTCCAGGCTGTTATGTTGTAGCACAACATTCCTGCCTGAGTAGAGAACCTTGTTGTAAAGGTCTGTCACATAGATCCTCATGTGCCTGAGAACCGCACCACTGCTGAACATCAGAACAAATGACAAGTAGACCAGGCTGATAGAATTGAACTGGTTCGTGTGGACCTGGACTGGGAATGTAAGGGTGAACTACTCATAGCTTGGTGTGCCCAAGAACAGGATGTCTAGGAAGAGACCCAACATACAGACAGTCTCATGATCAAGGGGTGGACTCGACTACACAGGATATCTATGAATGCAAAACACATTGCCATAATCAAGAAAGCCAAACAGGCAACACTTCTCTGACACAGAGGACAATGGCTGAGATACCAAAACAGGAAAGCCTGGCAGATCAAGTATATCACATTACCATAAACATGCTGATGCAAACACTGCGTTCTTGCTGTAGTGGAGGTGACTACTGGACAGTTAGAAACATACCCTGTAACTAATACCACCACCCAAAACACCTTGAGCTTTGAAAAACAAGTTTTATGATGCCGTAACACCCCAGAAAGAACCGAATCAGACAATGGGACTAATTTCTGAAACTGTTTCATAGACATCCAGATCCAGGCCAAGAAACACAGCATTGACAGGGTATATCACACCCCTATCATGCACCAGCCACCAGGAAGACTGAACAATGCAATGGACTGTTAAAGACTATGCTGGGAGCAATGAGTACTGGGACATTCAAGCAGTGATGCATATTTATTAGAAGCTGAAACAATCTGGAATCTGGTAAAAAAATCTGGATCTGCTAACACACCTGGTCCTGCCTAAACAAAATCCCTACGTACTGTGGAAGGAGATACATCTCCTGTGGCACACATACGGAACGAGCTGAGAAAGTGTGGGTCACTCCTTCCTTGGGAAAAGGCAAAACCGTTCATGGGATTGATTTTGCTCAAGGACCCAGGTGCATTTGGTGGTTAATGCAGGAGGATGGAGAAATCTGATGTGTACTTCTTGGAGACCTAACCTTGGAGGAAAAATAACCCATGATTTGAGTTGTCACCATAGCTATATTTAATTGAAAAGTACCACAGCAGGAGTCATCCAAAATAGTAAAAGATGAGCCTTGTAAGGAACCTGTTAAGTGATCCAACCTGAGCTGGCTCCTGCACCCAACAATTCAATACATCATCTCTCCACTTTCAAATGACCACCACAACAGACAGAGCCCAAGTCATGGACTTCTTTCTTCCCAATACCACTGGAGTTGTGGGGCAGTGGTGGCATGAGCAAGAAACTGATGACTGGTTATTTCCTGTCTGGTTCTAGCCACAAAAGCTTTTTTTTTTTTTTTTTTTTTTCCTCAGAGAGAGTCAGATTCCTAATACCTTCATTCAAAGTTTATCTGGACAGGGGATGGTGGAATAATTTTTGTTTGTTCTGGAAATCATTATTTTGGCCAAAGTGAAAGTGGCATGCATTTAAATACCTGTTATTTTGTGCATTTACCCTTTAATGCTAACTTACTATAAAGTGTTACATATATACACATCCATATATAATTTTCATGTAATCAAACAATTTTTGGTTCTTACAGCTCACATCTCCCTGCTAAGTTTAACAAACGAGAAAAAAAAGCAGTTAGATATAAAAATCTGTATGCTACCAATTCAACTGAAACCTAACTTAATCTTAAACTCCCTTGTAAACATCTGTTCCTAAAAGACGTCCACCCTTTAAGCAATTATAAGATTACCAGGGAGCAAATAAACATCTAAATAATCTTTCTTTCATTTCATTTCCCACTGAAAGTCTCTGGGACATATATTTCCTTCTCACTTTCTCATCTTCTTTTCTACCCCCTTTTGGCCCTTCCATATTATTTATATTCTTCATGTATGCCTCAAAATATGAACTGTTTTCCAGAGAACATAGCCTTGACCAAAGTTATAACAGTTATTCCTGTAAGCCCCCATCGAGCAACCCTGCAGTTAACCATCTGTTTCCCTGAGGGCTGGTGTCACTCAGAATAAATCAGAGAATGTGTTTTCTTATTATTAAAGTAAATATTTATTTTTCTCCTTATGAAGGAAAACACTTGGGATTTTTTCCATCTAAGATAATGCAGTACACAAACTAAGGACACTGAAGGTACCATATTGTCATCCTCATAGCTCAACATCCCCCAACAATTTTTGGTTTGCTACCAACAGATTTAAAGATCTGTTTCTTAGTAAGCACACATTCCTGTGATAATACAGCTGGTTAGGAGGTTGAAAGTTTCATACCATAGGACAGTAAACTTTTGGAGATTGTTCCACTTTGGCTCAGAGCAAAAGCTGAAACATTTTTCCCCGACAGTGAAGATTTTTTTCTCCCCACTCCCCACAAAACTTTTGCCCCGACTCCTGAAAACTGTCCAATTTTCTGCAAGGTTCAAAGCTCTCCTAGGGTTGAAGACAGTTAACATGGTCTGGACGACAAGCACTGAAGGGGCCACTGTAATTAACAGCACCCTCTAAGCTACCTGGGAGAGAATTAGGTAGATTTCCTATAAACAATTCTCTTTCCTTCAAGCAGTTTGTACCTTATTCCCTCAGGACCTCTGCTGACTTTTACTGTGTAATTGATTCTGACTTGAATAGAGCACACAGACATATACAGACTAAACTTTAACCAAATTAAAGTAGATTGATCATTATCCTGGAGGTGTAGCAGTAGTAGAAGGATCACACACGGTAAGATTTTTCCAAGGAATATATGAAGTTTTAATGATAAATCAGGTCATGAAAAAAGCGTAATGCACACAATTCAAAATAATATTGTAAAACCACAACAAATGAATGCCAAGGGAATCCTAAAAGAGACTGGGTCAAATAAGAATGATGACCTCTTCATATTCTCCCATGGCAATGTCATGCATACTTAATCTGCTGGTAGGGCGGAAATCAGGAAGTCTAAAGCCCAGCTAGAAATTAATCTGGCTTCAGAAGTCAAGGATAACAAGAAATGTTTCTATAAGTACATCAACAGCAAAAGAAAGACGAGGGAGAGCCTCCATCCCCTGCTAGACACAGGAGGAAACGTGGTAATGAGTGATGAGGAAAAGGCTGAGGTGCTTAATGCCTTCTTTGCCTCAGTCTTTAATAACAAGACTAGTTGTACTGAGGGAATCCAGCCTCCTCAGCCAGAAGACAGAGACTGGGAGAACGACCCCCCCGCATCCCAGGAGGAGATAGTCAGTGACCTACTGCATCACATAGACATACACAAGTCTATGAGACCAGATGGGATACACCCGAGGGTGCTGAAGGAGCTGGATGGGGTGCATGCCAAGCTGCTTTCCATCATTTACCAGCAGTCCTGGCTGACCGGGGAGGTCCAGACAGATTGGAGATTGGCCAATGTGACACCCATATATAAGAAGGGTTGGAAGGATGACCCAGGAAATTACAGGCCTGTCAGCTCGACTTCGGTGCCCAGGAAGCTGATGGAGCAGCTCATCCTGAGTACCATCACACAACACATGCGGGACAACCAGATGATCAGGCCCAGTCAGAATGGGTTTATGAAAGGCAGATCCTGCTTGACAAATCTGATCTCCTTCTATGACAGGGCGACCTGCTTATTGGATGAGGGAAAGGCTGTGGATGTAGTTTACCTTGACTTCAGTAAGGCCTTTGACACCGTTTCCCACAGCATTCTCCTGGCAAAACTGGCTGCTCGAGGCTTGGATGATCGCACGCTTTGCTGGGTAAAAAACTGGCTGGATGGCCGGGCCCAAAGAGTTGTGGTGAATGGAGTTAAATCCAGTTGGCGGCCGGTCACGAGTGGTGTCCCCCAGGGCTCGGTTTTGGGGTCACTCCTGTTTAACATCTTTATTGATGACCTAGACGAGGGGATCGAGTGCACCCTCAGTAAGTTTGTAGATGACCCCAAGTTGGGTGGGAGTGTTGATCTGCTCGAGGGTAGGGAGGCTCTGCAGAGAGATCTGGACAGGCTGGAGCGATGGGCTAAGGCCAACTGTAGGAGTTTCAATAAGGCCAAATGCCGGGTGCTGCACTTGGGCCACAACAACCCCCAGCAGCGCTACAGGCTTGGGGAGGAGTGGCTGGAGAGCTGCCAGTCAGAGAGGGACCTGGGGGTGTTGATTGGCAGCCGGCTGAACATGAGCCACCAGTGTGCCCAGGTGGCCAAGAAGGCCAATGGCATCCTGGCCTGTATCAGAAATAGCGTGGCCAGCAGGGACAGGGAAGTGATCTTACCCCTGTACTCGGCACTGGTGAGGCCACACCTCAATTATTGTGTTCAGTTTTGGGTCCCTCACTACAAAAAGGACATTGAACTACTCGAGCGTGTCCAAAGAAGGTCAATGAAGGTCAATGGAGCACATGTCATATGAGGAATGGCTGAGGGAACTGGGGTTGTTTAGTCTGGAGAAGAGGAGGCTGAGGGGAGACCTCATTGCCCTCTACAACTACCTGGAAGGAGATTACAGAGAGCTGGGGATGAGTCTCTCTAACCAAGTAACAAGCAATAGGACAAGAGGTAATAGCCTCAAGTTGCACCGGGGAAGGTTTAGACTAGATATTAGGAAGTATTTCTTTACAGAACAGGTTGTAAGGTGTTGGAATGGGCTGCCCAGGGCAGTGGTGGAGTCCCCATCCCTGGAGGTGTTTAAGAGTCGGGTTGACATAGCGCTTAGGGATGTGGTGTAGTTGAGAGCGGTCAGTGTTAGGTTAATGGTTGGAGTAGATGATCTTTCCAGCCTAGTTGATTCTGTGATTCTGTGTAATAGCCCACCAACATCCTATTTCAATAGTAAGGACAAATGAAATGATACTTGGGAGTCTCACTCTAAGCCTCAGTTGCCAACATCATACATCCATCTCACAGTTGTCCTGGTGTAGACACACCTCAAAGCACAAGTTTGTCACAGACTGAAGTGTCACAAGTACACTGGCAGAAATATATGGAGAAATAACTAATTCCACCCATGAATGTTAGGGGTCATGACTATAAGTAAGTCATAGGCCTGAGAAGCCTAACAATGTTTACTCAGCAGCACATCTTGGTGTTATCTATACTTATATAATTTTACGTCAGAGAAGAATTTTCCAGCATTTTTTAGAATTTTCACTCCCAAGAAGAACATACCCCTTAAGAAAAGGCACATCGACAGACTAGGAAGATAATGCACACAAAACTGCGTATTTTCTTTTCAGTGCAGGATCTGGAGCTTCATAGGTCTATGAAAGGGATTGTATGGCATGATAGCTGCAACAAGAAGTTACATCCTTTGATGATCTGGAAAATCCCTTCCTACCATGTAATCCCAGCCCAGTTAGACTTCAAATTAGTAGGCAGCTCTGTGGATAGACATGGTAATATGCAAACACTAGCGTGGATACTAAATATCCAGTATTGTCTCAAAATACAGATGTTTGGGTTTTGTCGTTGAATAAATGTTAAAAATAAGCAAAGCTTTGAACAAATAAGTATACCCAATTTTTACAT
Source organism: Strix aluco (assembly GCF_031877795.1). Taxonomy (NCBI): domain Eukaryota; kingdom Metazoa; phylum Chordata; class Aves; order Strigiformes; family Strigidae; genus Strix; species Strix aluco. Next base: position 29,857,347 of record NC_133932.1, on the reverse strand, counting down.
TAACCTTTAAGAACAAATTCAGTAATACATATGATTTAAATTCTAAAAAATCTTCTATTGCCAGGAATAGGCACACTCATGCTCTGGAACAGATTCACTTGCCTTGCTTTCCCTGTTATACCATGGAGTTTACACAAAGTTACACCAAACTGCCTTTTACAGCACCCGAAGCACTGGTGAAACTGAACTTTGAATACTGTGTTCAGTTTAAGCCCCTCATGACAAGAAAGATATTGAGGTGTTGGAGTGCATCCAAAGAAGAGCAACAAAGCTGGTGAGGGGTCTAGAGAACAAGTCTTATGAGGAGCAGCTGAGGGAACTGGAGTTGTTTAGCCTGGAGAAAAAGATGCTGAGGGGAGACCTTATGACTCTCTACAACTACCTGAAAGGAGGTTGTAGTGAGGTGGGTGTCGGTCTCTTTTCCCAATTAACAAGCGATAGGAGAAGAGGAAATGGCCTCAAGTTGTACCTCAGGAGGTTTAGATTGGATATTAGAAAATATTTCTTACCACCGTAAGGATTGTCAAGCATTGGAACAGGCTGCCCTGGGAATTGGTTGAGTCACCATCCCTGCAGTTATTTAAAAGATGTGTAGATGTGGTTTAGTGGGGAACTTGGCAGTGTTAGGTTAACAGTTGGACTCAATGATCTTAAAGGTCTTTTCCAAACTAAATGATTCTATGAGTCTATGAAACAACTCCTATTCATACACACATTTCATAGCAATGCTAATAAATCCGTATTTGAGACCTGCCTTAAATGATCAAAATTCTGCAGCTACAGAATTAAATTGTCACAGACTGACTACTAAACTTGAGTTATTGTTTTCTGTGCAGAGACTGGAAACAGCAGGTCAGTCAGAGATGTAAAGCAGAATACAAAGTCTCTTATAGTCCTTATTCATATAACAAAGGTTACTCAGCAAGCTCTGTTTATTATAAAATAACTCCTTATTCTCAATTTCATGTTTATTTTGCCAGATGATCAGAAAATATTAAATTCACGTAATTCAACTTTGCTTTCCAGAATTTTAAATTCTCACCATAGTCTTCATTGGCTGTCTTGAGTTACAAAAATCAGATCAGTTTTCAGCTTGTGATTTTGTAGGAAATAGTGCAGTATGAAGCACCAAACATTTCAGTCTAAAAATTCACCCTTAAATTACCATGTTTTAGTAAACAAAGATGTATTTACAGTAATGTTCTATTTATTGTTTATAACCAAGAAAGCAAAAAAATAGATCATTAAAACAAGCATTCCTCTGGCAAGATATTAACAAAAGATCTTGCAATTCTTTTGAAGAAATAACTCTTCTTCTACTGTCAACATATATATTAACATATGTTCAACTGCAACCCAAGTAATTGCAACATAATCAACAAAACTACTTGCATACTTAAATTAGACCTCTATATGTAGTTATATATTTAGTTGTATAAATAACTACAAATTTGTTAAAATGTTAATATCTATTTCTAGTGTTATTTTATTTACTATGGTTCTACTTTTATTTAATGACTCAAAAACCCCGTTTCCCCAGGAACAAGTTTTCCTACCCTAACACCAATCACTGAAGACCTGAGCAGTTATACGTACTTCTCCACAACCACCTCCATCTCTCCATCACAGCAAAGCATAAGGCACTATTTGTGACAAGCCCAGATCTTTCCACCTGCTGAAAAGTTTCAGAGGAATCACCCTCCATGACCAGTGTAGCTGGACCTCAAAGGTTGTTGCATAACAAAAAGCCTCCGCAATTTTGTGTCTGCTTAACAGCTTAATACATTTAAGTCACTTTGGAGAAAAACTGAATAGATACCATTCTGAAAATAAAGTGCACCTGTTAAGAGGGCCCCTGCAGGGTAGCTTTGCTCTTATCCGCGCAGGGAGCCAGGGATTTCCTAACAACGTGACAATTACATTGCCTGGAGCAGCCACTAGTGGTGTCTCAACAACAGTATTCCTATTGCAGGGACCACTAATCAACTGTCATGATAATACCAACAGGTGGAGAAAAGAAAAACAGCAGGGGATCATTGTAGGCTGTAAGAGTTTCTTAAAAGAAGTGGAAACATTATCAGAATCATTAAAAATACTCTCAATTAAGGCAAATATATTTTTCATATATTATGAAGGACTTTTCTACTTAGGGTTTTTCTATGAATGACTCTTACGGGTCTAATTCAAGAGACTGTTTATTTAGGGGCCTATGGTACAAATATTAATATTTATACATCATAATATACATCTTCAGTAAATCAAAGCAACTATAGAACTATTCTGTTTTCAAATCTAATATATATTTTTATAAAGCATTAAAGTAATCACAGTTAACATCTATTCAGCTACAAGAGCAATACATCATACCATTTGCATAATCTCTGGATTAAGGATTAGCAGTCCAGAGAGTAGTTACTTTATGGCCTAGGGAAAATAAAGGTCAGTAGAGAATAACTTCATTCATTAAAAGGTTTCCGAAGTATCTAAATAATAATCAACTCTGTTTAAGAAATTTTATTTTTTACTAATGGTAAAACATATTTTGTTTCTATAAAAGACTTTCACTGCAGATAGATTTCAAAACAAGGAATTCTCAAGAGGAAAAGGGAAACTACAACCCGCAATTAAGACAGGCAATGGAGCTAAACAGTCAAAAGTAAATGGTGTGGGGCAAGAGATAAAAGAAAGACCTCAGTAACAACAAAAGAAGGCAAAAGTTTGCCTTCTTCAAATTTATGTACACAAGTGCCCACCATCTGGGAAACAAGCAGAAGGAACTAGAGCTTCAACTATGGTCACAAAATTCTGGCTGTGGGAATAACAGAAATGTGTTGGGAGAGTTTGCATGACTAGAGAGCTGTGATGGACAGACTCCAGCTCTTCAGGAAAGAACAGCTAGGAAGACCAGGGAAGGGAGTTGCCCTCTGTGCAAAAGAGCAGCTCAGATTCAGGGAGCTCTTCTATAGGATGGGACACAATCTTGTTGAGAGCTTGTGAGTTAGGATCAGGTAAGAAACCGTTAAGGCTGACATCCTAGTAAGAGTCTGTTACAGACTACCTGATCAAGGTGAGGAAGCAGATGAAACCTGTAAAGAACTTGAGAAAGTCTCTATATCACAGACCCTCATTCCCATGGGGAGCTTTGACCTCCCTGACACCTGCTGGGAATGCAACATGACAGGACACAAGGAATCAGAAAGGTTTCTGAAGGATGTCAGGGAATAATTTTCATATCCCAAGGATACATATACTGGATGGAAGAGCCAAGGATGATACACACCTGGATCTGTTACTCACTAAACAAGAAAGAAACCAGCAGGGAATGTAGTAATCAGTGGTATTCTTGGTAGTACCTTAGCAACTATCCTCACAACTGAAGGTATATAACAGAGCCAGAACCTCAACTTCAAGAGAGCAGATATCACTTTATTCAGAGAGCTGGTAAATGGGATCCCATGGCCAGCTTTGAAAAACAAAGGAGATTAAGAAAGCTGGCTGGTCTTTAAAGACCTCCAAGCACAAGGAACAGTTCATCCTTATGCTGGAGAAAACAAGAAGACATATCAGGAAACCAGTATAGCTAAAGCAGGGAACTCAGGACAGACATCTGGTGCAGAAAGGCAACTACACAGAAGGGATTCAGAAATACTGCTCAGTCATTTAGTGATCCTGTTAGCAAAACTAAAGCTCTTCTGCAGCTGAGACTTGCAATGTACGGTAAGGGCAACAAGAAGAGCATCTACTCCTGCATGAGTACAAAAAGGCTGAGCAAGGGAAGTGTGGGCTCATTACTGTATGGGGCAAGTGATTCAACAGCAGACAGATTAAGGATTAGGTATTCAATGTTTTCTTTGCCTCAGTCCTTAACAACAAGGTCTCCTAGGCCTCTGCGTTTAGTGAAAGTTCAGGGAAGGAAAGTACAAGCAATAGAGGGGGATTGAGTCAGGGATCACTTGAGATAGCTTGACCTATACCAATTTGTGGGATCAGATGAGCCACATTCAAGCATGATAGAGAAATCACCACTGCCCTAGCAAGGTGACTCTCATCTTTCAAGGGTTGTGAAGATCAGAGACGATCCTGATCTAGTGATAATCAAGTCAAGTGATCCAGTGATACATATAGCACAACTTCAAAGCCGTAACATGTGATGCAGTGAGTGCAAAGTCTACATGATCACCGAAGGAAGACTGGCATTTTGCAGATATTAGAATATGAGAACACGTAAGACTGACTGAACTAGTGAAATGGCCATTAACTGTAGGAATTGGCTCTTCTGTTTACCATACTAATAACTGAGAAAATCAGGGTAATAAAACAAATGTTAAGACAGCATTTTTGAATCCCTAAAGCTTTTAATGAAGTTTTTTTACAATCCAAACCAAAAGCTCTGAGTCTTAAACTAGTCTTCCATATCTAATACACTATTAACTTCCAATTCCAATTTAACACAAGGAGCTTGTGTATCAATAATACAAAGAAAAATGGAAGAGACAAACTACTATTAGTAAGATGTACAGGCCTAAAACAGTAATGACAAATTAATCCAGTCTCTTCTACAGACCCTACATTACTAAATTCACATCTGAAGAATCCCATATGGTTTCCATAAACAAAATACTAATCTTTAGAATAACATGCTATAGTTAGATGTAAGTGTGCATTTAAGTTTATGGTATTCATATTTCAAATCATGAATTAATAAATGTCATTTTAAAGGAAAATTATTGATAGAGATACTTTCAGTACTATCTTGCAAATGAAAGGTTTACGATAAATTTTCTGGAACTGCAAAGAAGCAGAAGCTGACTGTAAAACATCTCACTGTAGACTATTTAAACATTTCAAGCAAAAAATTTTCTCTATTTCCCAGAGCTAAACGTAGAAGGTCAACTTTTAGAAAGGTTAATAACACCCAATGGCATGCCCTCATCCTTATATATAAAATATGATGATGACCAGTTGTGATGGAAAGAACAAACATCAGCAGCCATCCTTTAAGGACACAGACCCTTCAGGACTCTGCTCTTTCACCGCTGTGATGAAATCTGCTATTAAATCTGTCTCAAAGGAAAGCTGACAAGATGCACATGAGCCACTGCATGCTACAAATCCTGGCAAAGACACTGAGTGTTAAGGGAAGCTGCTGACAAATTAATCTCTTTTGATAACCATAAGTTTTTGAGGTGATGGAGCTTGTACTTTCCTGCACTAATCATCTTAAGGTCTTGAGACACTTACTTACATCCTTAAATTCACATTCTCTCAGGAATTATTCTTCCACTAGCTTACCTCCTTCTACATCCCTCCTGAAATCTTTAAGTAAATGAGTTTTTATGGATTTTAAATTAAAGCATCACATTTTATCACAAATGACAGCCCATAGTAGTTGATTATATAACTGTAGAAGAGGCACCAGAAATTTCACTAAGTTTTCTTCCAACATAACTCTCTTCATTTAGTCTTCTACTCTGCTAAACAAGGGAGTGGAGATAAACCAAGAGAACAAAAAAATCCAGAATCTAGATCTTCATTCATGCTCCATCCATTTTAGAACACAAAACAGTCTAAACGATAGCAAAAAAATCATTAGATGAATTATTAGCCATACAGTTTCCACAAAACAGTCTTATACTCATTATTGTTAGCACCACTATTATCGTGATTTGACAGATTCTTGTACATTTTTAAAACTTGTTTCCTTGCTTTCCCGTTTGTACAATTAGTCTCATTGAATTTAGCTTCTTCATATGGTGGCGTGAAAATTAATTAATGTTTGACAAGCATAGTTATTTATTTTTCTTGTGCTCCTTAACAGGCTGGTGTGCAGAAGAACTTATCAAGAATCAGTATTTGCTGGCCATTACAAGCTATTTACCGTAGTAAAACTGCATTATTGGCAAGCACAGATGTCACTGCGAGGCACAGGTGATATGAAAAATTTAGTGGCAGACATTACAGCTGTCATATGACAAAAAATATCTTCCTATCAATTCATTAAATGAGACAGAACTACTCTGAAATATTATGGGCTTACCAAACAAATTTAGTCAGTCAAATCTCAATTCTGCAGTAAGCTTTATGCAGAGAAAGCCTTGTGGTCATGTAGGATTTACTGCAAGACAGCAATGGAGGTAAGCATTCTTAAGTACACACAAATTCCTCATTTCAAATTTCATGCAAGAAATGCTTACATTTCTCACAACGTATCTGCACATCTTCATTTTGCCAGTTAGTCATTTTACCGCAATCCATCATTGTGTCTTACCACAATGCAGAGGCACACCTACCGAAGTGAAAGCCTGTATTTTGGCTCTGAGCTCAACCAACTCCCCAGTTCAGCAGGTTTTTGGGGTTTGTATATAGAGCCCTCAAGTAATGATTTTCAAAGTGAACATACTTGTTTTATGTACTAATACTGTAAACTGTGTTTCATATGGTTCAAAGATGCTGCAGAGTCAGGTTTTTGAGGCACGTGGCTTTTCACCCCATCATACAACTTTCATTTAGTGGGGCCAAATGAATTGCCAGTTTAAGCAAAAGTTTAGCCTTCAACATTAATGCAGAGTAGAGATTTTTGTTGCTGAAGCCTCCCAAAAGGGCAATCTCAGGCATAATATTATATCCCCATTTACTGTTTCTTTTAGTTCAAAAAGCATCATACCACTGTACTTGAGTCAGACATCTGCATTCAAAATATACGAATGGACACAGTGTTTCTGGTTCCCACTGCATACACAGCAAATGGCTGATTCAGGACTGGGTGCAAAACACTCCAGGCATCTCTGTAGCAGGATCTTGCTTCTCTGGAAGACCATGGTACTTGTTGCTTGGGCTGCAAGGCCATCAGGTGAGCAAGGCAATATTTTACAGAAGGAAAGTTGCAGGTAGGATCTTGACCTCTGAGATACAACTGCTCCAGCAACTCCCAAATATCAATCCTCTGCACTACATAATCATAAATCCCTTTTTTCCTTGCAAAGGTAGAAAACTAATAATTTACCAGAGCAGACATATTGTCTGCTTCAGTAGAGGTGCACCACTACCTGTTTGGGGGGTTTTTTTGTTTGTTTTTTTATGTTTAAGACTAAAATAAAATCTATTTTAAATTTATCTTTTTTCTTCTATGACTGAAAATAGGAACTGCACATGCTCATGCTATGCAAAGGAAGTCCCCTTTCCAGTCTCATTTCTGACCTATGACCTTTCCCCAATTACTGTTTCAATTAAATATGATGTACTCAAGTTGGGCATTCAAATAAACGTAATATAATGAAACACTGCTGGGTTACTCATGTTAACCTCTTTAGCATGAGATTAATGTAGTGATAAGTAGATTGAACTGTCTTTAACTGATGACAAACTGAAAATGGAGCACTAAAGAACTCCCATCACTAATTTAAATAATAAACCTATTTCAGTTTTCTAATGAATTTAATGAGATATGAAAGCTGTATCTAGCCTTCAATTAAACGCAACTGCATTTCTCTTAGCTCATTTTAAATACAATTATACGTTTTCTTATTATCAAGTGAATGCTATTATATTTACCTCTTATCTACAGTCATTAATCTCCTTGTTTTCTCATATAAACTACACACAATGAATCAGTTGTCTGAAATGGTGTAACATGTGATGAAGGAGGATTATTATCCACAACTTTGCCCACAGACAGAAGAGAAACCTCGAATTCTGATCAAGGGCTAGAAAAGGGAAAGGATTAATGCAATCAAGAGAGAAGAAGAGTTCATGGTGTAATCCACATACGTTCTAAATCCAACGATAAATACCTCAGTTCAATATTAATTTACACTAAAATACTGCTTGGCACTACCAATAAAGTGGATAAAGTTCTTATGCTATGGTGCCAGAGATGAACACTACTAGAGACAGAACACAAATGCAAAACCTTTTCCTTAAGGTAAATTTCCCAAGTAGATAGCTTCTAATATAGAATACATTTGACAGTCACCTCTTCAATGGTTTAGTCCCATCGTATTCTTCTTGCACATCACCAGTAGTTTTGGTCTTCACTATTTATTTCTTAGTTCTTTACACATTTTCCTGGTCCAGTTTAACGAATATCTGTTCCTATTTGTAATGTGAGATGGTAAAGTGCTTACAAGCAAATAAAGAAATAAACATCTATTGGATGTGATTAAAACTTGTTTGGAAGACCTTCAGAAGATTTGTGAATCACCAATGAAACTGCAATGTTGTGTGTATAAAGGTGTTTTCTTTTTTTCTCGAATTTATGTAGATGAGTTTGGTGCTAAGACATATCCCCTTTTTGTACAGGACCTTTTTTTCACATTTTGAGCTGGCCCCAAGATGCTACTTGCAGCATGCTATGTAGCAGGCTTAGATGTCTTAATTACCAGTTCCATTAAATCCTGTTGAGTTCTGCCGAGAGATGTGGATCCTTGCCAGTAATGCAATCTGCAACTTCAGTCCTACAAGCTCCCGATACAAAAAGAAGACCTGGACTGACTCTACATCATCAATCAAGAGACTATTTTTTTTCATTTTGAAATCATGGTAGCCCTTACATTTAAAGGCTAAATCTGAGACTATGGCAGTTGATTCAGGGGTAAGCAGGCTGAGAACATTACTGATTCTGGCAATATATGCATGAACAAAAAAAAGCCAGGCACCTTCCTAGATTTAAAGATTTCTTTAAAGATTTCTGCAGTAAGATCCCAGAAAAAAATAAATGGTACTATGGTTGAATGTTTCTATTAAACACTATAAATTGCAAATTGTGAAAAAACACATAGCCACAGGTGTATCTATTTAACTAAAATGATAGAAATCCTCCTTTTTAGAATTTATTATGTTAATCCCAGAGTTGAAATATCATATTGCTTCATAAAAGAAGACAGTTTTATATTCACTACAAAGACTATATCATTTGATATTAATTTAGACAGAATTGGAACATTGGAAAATAATTCAATGGCTAACAATGTAAGTATAATTGGTCTCAGTTAAATGGGCCCATTGCAAAGGAGTCTTCAAACTCAAGTTGGATATAGTGTCTGACCCACAAGATTTTACTTGATTAGTCATGATCAAGGCTGGCTTGACTATTATGAATTTAGCCTAAGACCATCATGTTTTTCTGTTCTGTAAACTTCAGAACATAGTTTCTCAGGATCATAAAAAAAAAAATAAATCAACAAATTCTTCACCTGTGATGCTGGTTACAGAGGAAGTTACAGTTTCATAAAGCTGGTATGAGGTTAGCATGTCTTACCAGAGAAAACTAAGGTCTCCTGCTAGAGTCAGTGTTAAGAATTATACGTTTGTTTTCCCCAGTGGTACACCAAAGAAAAACTGTGCTGGCAATTGGAGCTTGGATAATAATTCTGCTAGCTTTGCACTTGCTACATGTATCTCACTCATGAAAATAAAGTCTCCATGGCTTCAGATGTCAGGAAAAGTAAACATTTTCATAGTTGGACACATTTCTTCCTCTAGAAGAACATTAAAAAGCAACTGCCAGAGCAACATCTTACTCAATTTTCTTGATGTCTAAATGTTTTGATGAAACCTATGCACCAAATCTAAACCACTGAGTGTATGATGCACTTATTCTTTTACACCAGAACAGATTTTAAGCCTCCATAAAAGTGCTGCTACATACCTCATGGAAGAGCAAAATGCATTAGTAACAGCAATTAAAAGGGCTAAATGCTATTTATATCTGACTTATGTTCCCCATCAATAAGAAAGTTGCCAGAAAACAGCAAGAGTAGTCTAAACACAAGTATTACAACTCTACAGATGTATGACATTTGTGAAGGCTTTTACTGTTATGATGTTTCTAAAATATGATAATGGTAGCTCATGATTGCATAATACACTGTAAGAGATTTCTCCTGGCCTCAGGTAGTATCTTGCCTGCAGGAGTTGGGGCCAGTAAAAAGGGAGGAAAATAAAATAAATCTAACTCAATACATCCATAAAGGCGATGTTTTCCTTTCATCCACTGCTAAAGAGTGGTCACAAATTAGAGCACAAATTCATCATAAGTATCCTAGAATTGCTACAGGCTGAGACCGAGAAACTCTGCACATAGATACAAGACCTGATGCTTCCTCCCTTTTATTAGCTTTCCATTTTTCTGTATTACTTTTGGAGATGGGAGTAGTTCTTGTCTGTTTTTTATAATAAAGTGATCTTGATAAGACTGCATGACCATGGAATGCTGATATATTTACAAAGCACAAACTGGAAACTAGACTCAAATATTCTTACCACAATACTGGAACTCTATAGAAATTAGGGTTTGGAGGTTTTTTCCCCTCCTTTCTCAGGGTACCCATGTAAAGCCTAAACTGTATTGTGCTCTGAATCCTTTTTAATAATGAAAATTTTAATTTTAGTCAGTCTGAATAATTCTAACTTTGATGAATCATTGAAAACAAATTATCAAATGGTCTTTTGCATCCATGGGGCAAAACAGGATGCCACACTGAATAGCCATAGCAATAAGCATCTTGGCATTGTGGTCAGAGAAGTAAGTTTTCACTTATGGGTCAATGCTTTGACTCATTTTAATTTGAGATTTTCTTCCCCAAAAAACCTGTTATTGAAAACGCATACACCCCTGTGTGGTTATATTATGGTCATCTCAGCTGCAAGTTTTGGGAGAATGCAGATGTAAAACACATTTATATAAAGACAGATATAAGACTTAGAGAAGAATATAGAGCATGAAGGCCCCTCTCTTACAAAACACAATAGAACATGGACTGATGCACAAAATTTTATTCATTTGTGAAGTCACCCACTAACATGAAACAGGTTTTGTGACTGGGCCTAAGGAAGCACAAACACACAGGTACCATCCACTGCAAAAAATTCTTAGTGTTATTTGTCAACGGTAACTAACAGAAGAAAATATTTGTAGTTCCTTAAAATAACTACACTTTAAGTAATAAACACTATAACACATACACTCATTAATGTTTACCTGGCTTGCTTTAAGTGCTTCCACAGTTCTCATTCCAGCAGCCTTACAAGACTATTGTTCAATTCAACTAACCGAGGAACTTGAAGTCACACAAAAATTTCTGTGAAAGTCTACACATTCTTTTCTTGGAGGTCACATATTCTGACAAAGAAATTAAAACCTCTCTGTAATTTATCCAATCCCATTATTAAAGTACAGAAGTCAATTAAATTAGAACTAATAAGGATTTCTCATGTAGAAAATTCATGTTATTGTGCTCTGATTTTGTTTTCTCAAATTCTGTATAAACTGACACAATTTTTATAGGAGTCCTGCTATACACAGAAATTTAAGTAGCTCATATGCACAATAAAAAAACAGTAGATACTTCCTACTTCATAACTTAGCTTTACTCCTTTCCTACAGTACTTCTGAACAACAAAAGTATGTACATTTTCTCTCAAGAGTTCAAAAGAAGAGTGACCTTTACAATGTCCTCGTTCCAGTAGAACCCATTGTCAGAAGCGGGTAACAGACTACCCTCCCAGGCACCTGAAAACTTAAGAAAAAGACCATATGGAAACAGTAGAAATTTGAAAAGATAATTAAATTAAATGCTGCTGTATGTTCCTTAGTCACATAACTTCTTTCAACAAAGTGAAAATGCCAGGTTTTTTTGGAAGCTAGGATAAATTCTGAATATTTGTATGTGATTTTTAAGTGTTTGGTTCTATCTAGCACTTCATTAAAATCAAAATACAAAACCAAGAGATTGTCATGCTTTACTGACAAGTACAACTAAATGATACATTTCATATTCATATTTTTTCCTGAACAGAAATCAAATAGTTCTACCAAATAACTAAAAGAAACCTAATTTAATTACATCTGAATTATGTTGAAGTAAAACCTCAACATTTAAATGGATTCATTTAGGCTAAGCATCGGGAAGCTTTTAAAGTACTGTTGAAGAACTGGTTAAAGATAGTTTGAACTAGCATGCACAACTTCAGAGATACAATCAGTGTACAAATTGCATAACTGTTTGTTAATGGGATTCTTAGAATCCCCCAAGTACCTTTAAATCAGTAATTCCCCTTGGAAGTTTTTAATAAAGAACAATGCAATCATCAAAACTGTTGTACTTGAAATTATACACAGCCACAGCCCAAAAACTCTGGGCACTGGAAGAACCCAGGGTAGTAGCATTAACTCTTCCTTTTTCTGATACTGGTACTTTGAACACTGTTCGAGCCTTCCATTTATTTTCAGATGATAATTAAGTCACACCTCACTATAGGTGCAACTTAACCTTTGTGGCTATTTCTCTCTGTTAGGAGGAAACCAGCACTTCATAGACCTAGCCACCTGTATGGCAAACTGCTCAACACCTTGGACAAGCCAAGCTTTTGCAGTCCTGACACCTATCTGGGAATTTGTGGTACATAGTTTTCCATAATCCAGTTATTAAAAATACATATACGCTTAATATTATTCCATCTGGATAGCCAAATAAATTGGTAGACTTGGGGAAACAAACGTACCAGTAAACCTATATGAATTTGTCTTGGAGCAAAGGGCAGAAAATCCTCCTGACAATATTCTCTGCTTCTTAAAACAAATTTTCTACTCTAATACTATACTAAGACACAATGTCATTTTTAGGGAAGATGAAATGTTTGAAATTAATCACTGATGGTGAGAGCACCATGAATTATTATTTGGTCAGCTTGATTCCAGACCTCATTAGTGTACCACACAGAAATTGTATTACTTTCACATAAATATTTGCACGAGTTTTGTTGCAACTCTTTCCTGACTGATGAGAAAGCTAAGTTTATAGCCCTTATGTTGTTTGCTTGCTTTCCAAACTTCATATTCCCTATATCATAGCTATGGTACCCATTTAATCTTTAAATTGCATGGCTTTATTAAATGCTCACTGATGAATTTTGTCACAAATCACCAGATCTTAGCTTGCTAAAAAGAACTGCCTACTAAAATGTTTGAATAAGTAAAACTAATATTTTTGAAATCTTGCTAGGTGAAGCCAGCATTGAAATATTGAGCTGTTTTCGGCTACAATTCCAAAAGTGTTTAGAACACTGATTATCATGAAAAAAAAACAGTTCATAAACAAAATCTGCTCATCCCTGTACCTTCCTGGATACTCATGAAAAAACATCTGGCATCCTCTAAAAACTGCTATAATCCCTAATTTGAAAACAATTGATATTTGTAACTTTCCCTCTTCATCCACAGAGAACAGGCTGATGAGCTGAAAACACTGCACTGGCCTTGTTTTAGAAGTACCTGATCTATCTCGCAAACATATCAATACATTTCCACTTTCACACATTTCATATCCAATCAGTAGGTTCAGTTAAAAGCCCTCTTCAATCTTTTTTCTAGGTAACTCTTCAAAAAAAGTACTGAAGTGTGAAAGTAAGTTAATTCAATACAACCATGTGAGTTGGGAGAAAATTCAAAGTTTGCAAAGGTTTGAGGACTCTGTAGAATTTTGCCTATATAACTGACTGCTAACAAACAAGTACATTGAGACACAGATTTATTCCATTTCCTCACCTTTGCAAGAATTATTTGTAATTAAAGGAATTTATTCAATCATCATTTACAATCCCCAAATAAATCTCAATCCTCAGACTTCATGCCAAATAGCTAGTTTGTACTTTGACTAGCTGGGTTTAAATCCCAATCATTTCATTCCCTTACAACACAACTACTTAATGCGGACAGTTCAATTGCTTTGTATACAATCATACATTTACCGTGTTGGTTTAGCTTGCCTTATGAAACAACCATTAAAAGGAGATGAATTCTGGTACATTCCCATGAGTTGGAGAGAATTTATATAAACACATATTAGCAAACTTGGGGAAAAAGTATTTTCAGATTATTCTTAAGCAAAAGCGGTAGCACATTTAAAAATGTTCTGCCTTCCTCCATTTATCTGAAATGTTATATGGGACTTGATCTCACCATTATAAAAATATATCAAGTTTTTTTATCTAGTTTTTTTATAGGATTACTGAAATGGCTGACCCAAAACCCACTCTTATTTAAAAAATATATTTAATGAATGTTTTTTTCTCATTTTTTTTTTTTCTTAATAGCTTTATGCTGCACTAAGTCTTGCTTGTTTTGAAACCGCCACGTCATTGCTGTGAACAGACTGTGTGCTGCAAAGGAAGGAGGCAAGAGGACAGACGAGCAGGAGACACAGAGTCCAGTTAGGCATGAACACCACTGGGAAAGCCATGGAAGCCCAGGTATTTTGAATGACACTTCATTCTCTCTGGCCAGAAACTAATCAGGGGACACCCCTCCAGCTGTACACCTGAGAGTTAAGGGTAGTTTTCCAAAAATGAGAATTAAAAAAACAACAACTCAAAAAAGCTCCTTACAACTGGAGCTGGAAAGGGATGTAAATGTAAAGTTTTTCCTCATTTTAGCCACACGGCTGTCAGAGGTGATCATTTGGGAGACTTGGCTGTAGAAAACCTGGTTATGCACATTTCAAATAAAGCAATGTATTTTACCCAAACACTGGTTCTTCTGAGTACGCACCACAATGGAAATGAAGATGTTGAAGAAGGACTGGTGCCTGAAGAAACAGAAAGATAAGCAGGCTTTTCTTCCAGCTATTTATAATCAGATGGTTTTGCTGAAAGTGACCATAGATACATCAGTTTCTTTCCTTTATCTGGACATAGTCAGAAACACTGTAAGATACTTAGATCTGGACACTTAAATCTTGTTGATTTCAATGGCGGACAGCAAGCTAAGCCCTCCTGAAAAGTTGTGTTTGGTTGGTTTTTTTAATATCTTGATATGATTGAATACCTGTAAAATCTAGCTACCTATCTTCACAAAGTTGCAACATCAACAATCAAATTTAACATTCGTTTTTAAGAAGTTATTACTCTCACTTTTTAAGATGCAGAATATTTTAGGAGTTCAAAAAGATAAACTCACCATAGAGCCACTTGTTAAAATGTCTTTGGTTAATCATACCTAATTTCAAGCACACTATTAATACAGTGACATGTGTGATATAGCATAAACATATACCCTGACTATGAGAAAGCCAGGTTAGTCAACCTGTGGCTTCAAATTTTAACTGTTTTTTTTCCTCCTGTGGAGTTGGTTTGTTTTGTGGGTTTTTTGTTGTTGGGGTTTGTTTTTGTGATTTGTTTTGTTTTGTTTTTCTCAAGAGAAACTCAAAATCTTTGTTCCAGCACTAAAGTCAAAAGTCTTGTAACTCAACATAAATAATCTTTTAGTCTCTTGCATAATTTCTTTAAAAGAACTAATTTTTAACATCTAATTCACTGAACAACATTCAAGATGTTGCGCTGAATCCTCCTCAATTATAAATGTATTCTAACATCCTTTATTCCTACCCATCAAAGTCTGTCAGAAAATCAAAGATGGTTGTACAGCAACTTTTTTTTTAAACATTTTGAAACATGAGGCACTTGCAATGAGAAGAACCTTTAATATTAGCACTAGTTTTCAGGATATATATTCAGTACTTTCTCATTTTTAATGTAAGGAAAAGTCATGAAAGATCATCATCACAGATCAGCTAGACTCCACACAGAGCAGATTTATTACTTTGGTTCCACGCCCAAAAGAAAACCTAAAGGCAGAACAACAGCACAGCTTTAGTTCTGTCTCTTTTCTCTGTATTTTTTTTTAATTACACAAAATATTGCTCATTAATGCCTACCTTAGCTCCTGGCTACAGAGGAGCCTCACTCTATTTTGTGACCAAAAGTACTATGCACGATGCAATTCCTTCTGCATACTCATCCCAGGTATGGCAGTCTGAACAAAGTCAAGACCATTTTATTTCTACTGAACCCCAACATGCACAGGTCAGAGGATGTATGTTCTGAATGTTTTTCACGTAAGTTTTATGAAAAGCCCCATTAGACTTAGTTAATCAAACACTGATCCACCAAAGTATTTCAGAAGGAAATGGAAAGATAAATAATACAGCTTTTATTCACACAACTACAGTAAGACTTGATTTGGTAGACTATCACATCTGAGAATTAAATCCATCTTCTTACTATTCATTGTTATACAAGCCCTTGAAACTACCAAAACATGTATCTTTAGCAATAAGTCACCATCACGATTGCCATTATTGATCTTTAGAGTCAGTAGCTGAATCCATCTCTGGGTTTCTGTACCATCTAACTTGATTTTCCACAGTCCCATCCTCCTACCTAAACCCATTAAACTGTCATCTGTGGGTTTATATCAATTTTATTTGCAGTTCTTGGTTTTAAAGTGCATCCAAAATTGTGCTATTACATCCCGAAAACTCCATTTCACTTCATATTTTGTCTCCTGTTATCTTGGACATGAAGGATAGAAGATTTAATAACTTTTAAGGAGCAGGATATCAGAAATACCAGCATTAGAAATATTTAAATTAGACATTTGATATGCAATTATCAAATATATCCCATCAAATGTCTTCAAGCTTTTGTTGTCCATTTCAGCAAACAGCATTATTCTAGTCATATTTCTAAGGTGTTTTCTTTGATGTGCAAATAAATGAAAAAGTTCAGATATGAACATTCAATATATTTTGTGTACTTCATGAAAGCAAATCAATAAATGAAGTCAGGTTATTTTGTACCGAAGGCAGAAAATGTCAAAAGGCATATTTAAAATTAAACATAGTAATTGCAGGAAAATGCATGTTAATATGCTATTATAATAACGACAGGAGACTACAGATGAAAAGGTAGAAATAAATTTAAAATTGCTAATTAAAACAGCACAACACACTGAAGCAATATACTTTTTATAGATACAGGACCACAGAAATACTTCAAATAAAGTAATCTGAAGTTTTTCTTGAGACTTCAGGTACTATAAAAACTGAGGTAATTTGATCTAACTTACAATGTCTATAAAGATAATTATGTCTACTTACAATAATTAATTAGTAGTAGACTTGTACTTTGAGCAGCCTAAATTAGGCTAGAAATAAAAAAGTTCTGCTTAACTATAAAAGTTACTTATTTGTCTACAGTTCAACATATTTAAGTTACAGAAACTCCTTACAGATGATCTTGATTCCTGACAAGGTCACAAAATTGTTATCAATATGGGGGAAAAGAGGTGCCAAAAAACAGGTGGATAAACCATAACAACGGTTACATCGGAATCATGAGATTCTGCCAGACACTGCCTTCTGAAAAGTTATTCTACAATTAGTTTAAATGGGTTTGTGAAACGAATGGTTTAAGAACAAAAGTCTCATCATCACAACTAACATTTTTCCTTATAACTTGTTCAGGATGCAGGATTTAGTTCATCTTGGAGCCTTTATTATTCTAGATGAGACTGTACAATCTCTGTGAAGTCATCCACCCAAATCTCTGTGAAGTCATCCACCCAAATCTTGATCAGAACTGGGAATCTTGCTCTGGTGTTTCTCCAATGCACACTTTTACTAGTGTTAATATTATGCACCACCATATTTTTTTTTTTTTTTTTTTTTTTTTTAGGTAGATGATAGGGATCAGCACAACTACACAGAAGGCTGGAGCACCCACATCTCCTACAGCTGTATGCAACCAGTCCCAGAAATAGTGTGCACACTTGTAACCCCCACCACCCAGTGGTCGGGGGTGTCTGTAACTGCAAGGATTAATTACATAAGTATGTTTAGAATGTGTAAAGTTTATTAATACTTTAGAACTCTTTAGTATTCTGTTTTATCTGTTGTATCAGTCATATAGATCTCAAATGTGTATTTCACTGATTGCTGGCTAATTATGCATCATTAATAAATCACTAAATTATTTAAACCCCTTTGATCCTGATTTGGTTAGCTATATTAACCAAGCAGTGTTTGCCTGTGACCGGTGACAGCTCAGCAAATGTAGGATTCCTAAAGTCAGAATTCATGCAGGTAAATTTTATTTTCTCCTCGCGTTCATTTATGTGCAATTCCAGTTTGAATGTGCAACTCCTACAAGTGACCCACTACTCAGATTTAGTGTGCTGGACTTTCTCTAGCTGCACAGAATTTCTAAAGGGAAAAAAGCTTTATTTTCTGGATTGTTAAATAAATAAATTTTAAAAAGATAACAAAGTAGAGGATAATTTTAAGTAAAATAAATATTAAAAAGGTTAAATAAACTTTTTTTTGCAACTGCTCCAAGACAGTATTTACCTCCAACAAGGTGAGACACAGACAAGTAGATAGATACCTAGCTATTCTGAATATCAGGTGAAAGGCATCACAGATCAGCTAGTGGAAGTTAGAAATCCTGAGTACATGAAAAGAAAACAGATAAACATATCTCCATAAGTGTCTCAGTACTTCTGTACAGCTACAGTGATGCAGTTGTACTACTACCGCATATATGTAGCCTTCTCAGTCTCCACTGTCTTAAATCTTATGGTGGTTAAACAGTTCTTTAGAAAACTGCTCTGGATTTTCCTCCTCACTGCTGAAATGAGAAACTGATGAAATAACTTGTATAAAATGAAATTGATATTGATCCATATTGATCCATAAATCCATTGATTTATGGATCAGGAAAGCTTCATATGAGCTCATCGCTTGTATTGTGCTTCTACACAGTTTCTATGTAGAATGTGTATTTTTGAAATTTAGGAGCAGAGCAATGAAATAAAAACATCAATTTCCCAGCAAACATAAGGTCTCTCTATGAATTCCTTCAGGCATAGAAGCAACTTGTTAAAAAACTTAAAAATCAACATCTTTCTCACAAAGCTGAATGGAAAACACTGAAGATAAAACATTCTAAATAATGCTTAAGACAAATGTTTGTTCATAGAATTACTGATCTGAATTTTCTGTATTTACCCTTAAATGGCAGTTAATCAAAACTTTTATGGAAGGGGAAAAAAGCAAACTGGGAAAAGAAAGCTAGTCTTTAACTGCAAAAAATTATTTAAGGTTTTGCTAATATAAACCCAAAATTGCCTCCCAAAATAAAGTATGTTAAAAGCTGTCCTTAAAAAATCAATAAAAATATGACAAAGTTTGTATATCATCAACTGGTCTTAATGACTTACCTTCTTTTCATCCTTTAGGCTGAAATTGCATCAGTAATGTATGCTTTTCTGGTTCTCCTAGCTGACCTGAGTATTTTCTGTAACTAATGGTCCTTATAGTGCTCATTCAGTTCTTCCATAGCTTTCATGTTAGAGAACAAAAACACAAATGCCAGAGGCTTCCTAGTTTTTTTTTCTAGACCATCATTTGTGGTACTTTAAGGTCACCAGGCATGCTTAAATTGCTAATGGAAAACAACAGTGATTCAGCGTATGGTATGCTCTAGCAGGTTCCACATGCTTCAATACTTAAACTTAGAGTCATGTATTTGTCTAATGCTCTTGGCCTCACTTCATTCAGTTGTATGGAGATTAACATTTCCCTCAAAGACTTGGGCATGAAACAACATCTAATCTACAAATAGACCAATTTGTAATGACAACAGGAAAGTTGAAAAGTGACTTTAATATATTTTAAATACTTCAAAAGCAGACCAACAGGATCTGTTGGGACTACCTATGGCAAAAGTATAGAAGGCGCACTCAGGAATGTTAAGGACATAAGCAGAGAAGTTATGCATTCTTAACATCTCAGGGTGATGGGGAGATTTCCCCATACATTCATTGAGGAAGACAGAGCAGAGGAACTAGATAGTTTGTGGTCCTTCTATAAGGAAAAGGAATTATTAAATCAAATTAATAAATTAGATGGGGAATAGTAGCATTCGCACAAGATCCCTGAGGGAACTCACACAGCAGTTGCAAGACCACAGACTAAAGTATGTAAGCTAGTGCTGTGCCAGGGGACTACTAGGTTTGCCACAGTAACCCTTGTCTACCAAAAGGGATTTTCAAGGGATTCCAGGAACTACTAACTAATGAGTCTGACTTCTGGTAAGACAGAGAGTCTACATTAAAACGTCCAGTCACTTAATGCTCCCTTTTCAGGGCAAAGAGTCAATCCTGGGGCCCTTCAAGCATCAGTGCTCTGATTGAGTCATTTTATTCACCGTTCATGACAGAAAAGGAAGTACACTATCAGATTTCCAAGTCTACTGACAATACTAAGATTTCCAGGTAGACAGATGCCATAACAATGGTGAGTACCTCAGTAAGCTGAGTATGTGAGCTTCAGATGACAGATAAGCTTCAGGGTAAACAGGTGCAAGGTTGCAAACAAAAGGGAAAAATGATCTGAAGCACACCTATGTGATGCTGAACTCTGAACCAGCAGACAACTCTGGATCCTGGATCCACCACCACCACCAGTTCTCTGAAATCTTTCAGTCAAGGTATGGTGACAGACAAAAAAGCCAACAATATATTGGGCATCACCAGGATACAGGGAAAACAAAACAGAAGTCCACATTGCAGACAGTTCTGATCTCCATATCAAAATGCAGCTTGAGCTGTTGTCTCATGAGGAAAAGCTAGAAAGGTCTGGAACATTTCATTCTGAAGACCAAAATGGTGAAGGAGATGTGATCACGTTCCAAAAACCAGAAAGATGCTGTACAGTGTAAAGGCAAAACTGTTACAACGAAATCCTGCAATACTAGAAGTAGGGGGCACTTAACAGCAGGTTTAAGAAGTATTACACAGCAAGCTGTGAACTTCTGGGACTTGCTTCTGTCAGGTTGTGAAGGCAGGCTCTAATGCCAGGTTCAGAAGGTGTTTGAACAAATTCAAGGACCACCCATTCATAAATGGATATTAAATAGGACTCAGCAGGAGAGTAGCCTCTGATGCCTGTAACATCATCCAGGATGCTAAGCGAATTGAGGGAATGGAAGGCAGACAGTGAGCAAGATCTCAAGATAAAAAGCTTCTCATTTTGTCACTGGGCAAGAGAAAATTGGGCTAGTCAGACCACAAGTCAGTTTCAGTAGGCCATAGCTTAGGTTCTCATTTATATGGAGCAGAAGTCAAATCACTGCAGTACAAAGGGACTCCTCTCCCTTTTTACCTTAGTTTTGCACAGCTGCACCTATTCAGCTTAGAAGTGAAATGTCATGCTTCAATTCCAGCCTCTGGCATGTGATTATGCAAGTAGTTTGTATGTTATGAAAGCAAAGCTCAATTCTTAATGCATGTTCATGTCTACATTACTTCCAAGTTTTAGCAATAATTTTATAGATCATCAAATGAATTTTGAAATCCACTACATTTTAACAGACCTTTCCTCCCTTGACAAGTATCTTCTAGAAATGCTGGCTCTGGTGTTGTTAGGTAGGGAACACTGACTTGAATAATCAAACCTGGCATCAAACATTAAGTTACTAATCAGAAACCAAAAGAGTATTTAAATTATTTAAATTTCTAGATATAAGACCAAGTAGCTTGATTGCTGAAAATACCTACTCAGCAGTCAGGGATGAGAAAAAAAGCACCAAAAGATTTATAGGAGTGGGGAGAAAAAAAAAAAAAAAAAAGAGGAAAAAAACCCCCAAAAACCCCTTCATTACAAAATCAGGACAATCCAGAGAATCAGATAAATATCAGTTTGTTCAAACAGTTCATGAGCATGTATCAAGTTAATAAGATATTTTTAATGCATGATCCTTTCAGCAGATGTCCTGGTAAACATATCCCACTTTCCTACAGAAAAGTGGCTATTGTTTTTTGGGGGTTTGTTGATAGCTCCGATACTTTTATAAGTATGATCCTTTGTATTGTTCTCTTTCTCATATTATACCACAGAACTTTACTGAACATTTATCTGCTTGATGTTCTCAGGCTTTTCCTACTTATTGTTTTAAGACATAGTACTCTCCTCCTGAACCTAGGCTCTGTAAGGCCTCAATCAACTTCAGGTGGTTCCTCCACTAAATGACATGCCTAACAACATTTGTCCCATATGAATGAAAACAATAAAAAATAAACGTAGAATTAAAAGCAAGTCTGTACACCGACAAAAAATAATCAGGCAGTTGGTAATAGCAGGAGTAACCATTACCATTCTTGACCATTTACACTATGCTTAAATACCTTTCAATGAAGTAAATTTCCAAATAGTCTCTTTGTATTTTAAATGACTACAGATATCCTAAGTGACAATTATACCAGTAAAGATTCCTTAGAATTAAGTTACTTATTTAACTACATGCTAAATACTAATCCACATGAAGATTAATATTTTTCCTTCAAGTCATTCACTTATGGCCTTCCTCTCCTTTTGCACAGTGACATTTTCTTTCTGAACTACAAAGGCTAATCAGCTTTCCTCTGATACTTACAAGTCCTCAGAAGCCCTTCCTTTTCCTACTGATTGGAAAACGTATCAGCCCTAATAAAGCAAGCCATTTGTTTCTTTTCGTTAGAAAGAATGAAAAAACAGTACACAACTGAATGACTGTGGTCACCATTAAATGAATACTTGTGTCAGCAATGAAGGCCAATACTCATTCATGGCTGTGACTAATCAACTCTCAAAGGCAAGTGAAGAACAGGTGAAAACAAAGCAGTTTCTTTAGGATGCAACATGCTTTACACCAATAAAACAATATTATGTGAAAATTTGTGGATCCATTATCTCATCTACCTCCTTTCATTTCTTTTCATCTCTTAATTTTCTTTATAGACATAAGACTTTCAGTAAAGATCAGATATGTAAAGCACAAGAAAAGAACAGAGCTAATCATCTATATATGTGCTTTTGAAAATTCCTGCATATCTGGCTGAGCAACAAGAAGATGTCACTAACTCAATTGAACATCCTTAAGTCTCCCAATCTCAAGGAGAACTGCTGCATGGTTGCAGAGAAACATCTGCCACAATAGTCTTCAGCAAATAAAACTCAGATGAACATAAACTGACAATAAAAGAGTCCAATACTTTTGTGAAATCTTTTCTGATTCAGTATTAGGGACAGGAAGGCTGAGAACAGAGGTGAATAACCAACCCTGTTAATGCCTATTGAGATAGGATCTTGGCAGTGCAAAAGTCTGTGAACCCAACGGCAAGTTCTGTGACTACTACCACAAGGTGTCAGATTTAAGCCAAAATGCTAGTTAAGGCCTTTCAGAAAGCAGAATGTTAACACGTCTGACCACGTACCTCAAGTACATTCATTTGCAGTGCTTTTTTCATGGCTTCTCCATTTTGCATTCAAAGAAGGCATAAGCGAAATGTTAAATAGCAACCACCTGTAATCGTTTGTAAACCACAACGAATACGGATATTTAATTATAATTATTTCTAGAGATAACATTACTATCAGCTGCAAATAGTTTTTGTAACACCACACAGTTATGAACAGTTTTGCTAGATATGTCACAGACCTTAAAAACTTGTCTACAAAACCTGCTTCCATCCAAATGCTGATCATTTTGTAGAAAAGGTTAATAGACTTAGCTAGCTTTAGGGCTACATTATATTAAGAGCTGTTAAAAAAAGCCAAAGTATGCTGCTGAAATACATTCAATACACTATACCACAGCCTAAAACATATGACTTAGAGGTAGAGGAGTACTGAGATAGATTTAGCACTCTTAGGTATAGCCTGATAAATATATTCACAGAGGAGAGAAACTATTTTTTTTTTTTTTATTTTAAGTACTAATATGAAAAGGCCATTACATTCTACAACAAAACTCTGTGAAAGGACTTCAGTGTCCATTAAGCTAAGACATCCCATTAAAACATCTAAATAAATATGATTATTGTAACATTCAAGCTCTAGTATAAAAGAACCCGAAGACTATAAGTTTATTCTGAAGCCTGGCCAGTTACTTAGATGCTTTAATCAGAACTGAGGAGTGGAGAATCAAGGATTATGAGAAAATCAAATGTATCAATTCTTACAAAGATTTTCCTTTCCATACTCTTTCCATTAACTTTTAAATTACCTTACAGCTGACGTATTTTCTTGTTAACATGATTATTCACAGTATTCTATTCTGAACAGTATTCCACTAAGTTACACTAGTTTCCAGAAATTCTCAGAAATGAAAAAATTACCATCTTTTTTCCTAAAATTTGTGACATTTATCAAAGTCAGATGCTGCAAATTTATTGAGGAAAAAAATGTACTTAAAAAGACATCACAAGCATCGTTAGAAAATTTAGAAAATTCATTTAAAAGTAGGGGATTGAAATGACTAAAAGATTTATTGTAAGAATAATTTGTTTAAAAAAGCAATTCTCAGTGGGATGAAAGACTTGATAATATTATGGTTCTATGTGAAATGTTTCTACTGTCTACAGAAGAGTATTTTAATGTTGTTGAAAAGGCAAATATGCCACCATAGGTGTGGCTAGAATACAAGAAACAGGAGAATTTAGCTTTCCTTGTCTTATGTGTGCCTTTTCTCATCTCCCACAATACATCATGACAATTCTTATTAGTGCAGGAAAGGACATGGAGCTAGGAAATGGAAACTCACAAGGGAATCCAACTGGTGCAGAAAACTTATCACACTTTGAACTGTAGCTCCATATGACAAAACTGTAAAATTTCAGGATGCAAGTTTTCTTAATCTTTCATCTCTATAATTTTCATCCATAATTAAAGATCACGTAAGGGAACAGAATTTCAGTACCAGGCCGAAAGTTTTTACACAAAAATGATATTGATATCCTAAGACACCTTTTTCAAAGAAATAGTTCTATTTCACACCCGTCACATTCTGTCCTGATGCAAACTAGCACACAGATAATCAAAATTTTGATTATTCTTTCAAAACTTTTCAGGATAATGAAAGAAATTATGACCTAATAACACACTAATAAGCAAAAGCTTACTAAAATACTATTTATGTAATGAGAAACCCTTTTGACCTTGAGCCATTACAGACTATCAAGCTGTATATGCATCCGTTGAAACAAAGACCAGTAAAAAAAAATTTAAATAGTTCAGCAGGATAAAAATGAAGATTTTATATAAAAGGAAGGAGTATGGATTTATAACATAATCTCAATTAACCCTTACCCTTTTAAGCAAAAGAATAATCTAAATCACTCCAGGAAGCTATTTCACCAGCCAAGAGCATTAGAAAAGCATCTATTTACAAAAGCAGGCATTACAGAAGGTATTCCCAATGTCCATGAAAGTTCCTAACATCAATAAACTGCAGAAGCTCCTTAGTCTTCACTGGTCTGAATCTAACCACAAAAGCAAGACTTAAGATTATCACCATCTGACTGCTGTTTAGTCACACATGTTTTGTAAAAAGATTTAGGGAAGTCTGGTGAACATCAGCAACAACAAGCAGCTCATTATTGTTCCACTGCATTAACACACTCAACATTCAGAAGTTACTGTGTGCACCTATGCACACAGTTAAAACAGGTTAGGTGAAAGGTAAGTATATGCTTAAAGTACACGTAAAACAGACTTCAGCACATCCTTTCATAAATAGAAACTTGGAGATTATTTTATCTGTGGACCTGTTGAAGTATACTGAAAGGAATTTGCTATTTTAGAAAATGCAAGCACAAGCCAGAATCTCCTATTCCTAAAAAAAGAAAAAAGCACAAAAACCCCAAACCCAAACCCACTACTACAGCATATGAGAGAAGACAGGCAACTTCTAAAAAAGATTAAGTACAACACTTGGAAGTCTCACTGACTTAAAAACTGGGACACGCAGCATGCCACAGTCCAGTTTTTGTTGATCTTGGTTTTAATCACAATTCAATGAAGCAGTCAACATTCATAGTTTAAGTAGGAATCTGTTATTATGACCAGATGATTTAGCAGTAACTATACGAACTGAAGTCAGACTCAACTCTAAGTTTCCATCTTCTACTTTTAGTCACATACCTAACATTCTTTCCACACTAAAGATTTTCATTCTACTCCACACACTTCATCAGAAAGAAATCTGTTTACCTTGCCAAGTTTAGCAGCACTCTGTAACAAGTCTCATGCAATAGGATATCAGGGCATTTTTTTGCATCTACACAGGTAGATTTCCATTTAGACATGTAAAACATATCTGATATATTACATGTCGTCATCATTAAGAGTGGCATGTATGCATCATCTTACAGCAGTAAGCAAATACAAGGACTGCACCTTGCAGATTGCCAGATGATGAAAGAACATTTTCCTTCTGGAGCAGCTTCAGATAAAAATCTTTATCTTTCACTATTTCCAAATAATGTATCAGCAAGCTGAAAAAATTCTCTCAATGCATTTGACTGCAGTTGATGAATGAGAATCTAAACCCAGCTACCCTGTTGTAGTGAAGTTGTTCATAATCCCAAACTCCTATGATTTACTGGTGTAATCAAACTTAAAATATAACTAAGCCTTTAACATCGC